>NC_037674.1:1818045-1929319 GCF_003255815.1 Theropithecus gelada
AAAAAAAAAAAAAAAAAAAAAAAAAAAAAAAAAAAAAGAAGAACATGGTCTATTCTTTTTCACACTTTGCCTCCTTTGTGTAACTAGGAAAATAGAGGCAAATGGGGCTTTTTAAAAGATACTAAATTTTTTTCTAATTTCATTGTATCTATTTTATCTTCATTAGTGTTTTATTTATATCCCTATTTTGCCATTATTTCATGATGTCTCTAGGTTTTACAGCAGGCATGTTTAACTTATCATAACCTATCTTTTTTTTTTTCTTTTCTTTTTTTTTTTTTTTTGAGACAGAGTCTTGCTCTCTTGCCCAGATTGGAATGCAGTGGTGAAATCTCAGCTCACTGCAACCTCGAACTCCTGGGTTCAAGTGATCCTCCCACCTTAACCTTTCAACTAGTTGGATCTATGGGCATGCACCACCACACCCAGCTAATTTTTGAATTTTTATTAGAGACCAGGTCTCACTATGTTGCCCAGGCTGGGTTCAAGGGAACTCCTGGATTCAAGGAATCCTCCCACCTCAGCCTCCCAAAGTGTTGGGATTACAGGTGTGAGCCACCGTGCCTGGCCTACAGTCTACCTTTAATTAATACCATTTCATGTACAGTATAGTGTATGAAACTTACAATAATATACTTCTTTTTTACTTCCTGTCCTGTTCACTCTTGTTGTCACACATATGACTTCTGCATTCAGTGACTTATATTTCACTTTAACAATTTCTTTTCTTTTTTTCAGTTTGTGAATGTAGAATATCAAGGTGCCAAGTCTTGTTGACATGTCTTTTCTTTTTTAAAAAAAAATTCAATAGATTTAAGGACACAAGTTGTTTTTGGTTACATGGATGAATTGTGCAGTGGTGACATCACGGCTTCTAGTGTATCTTTCACCCAAATAGTGTACATTGTGCCCAGGAGGTAATTTTTCATCTGTAGGTAATCTTTCACCTCCCGCCCATCCTTCTCCCTTCTGAGTCTCCAGTATTCATTACTCTGGAATTCCCTGCATATCCAGAGCTTTGCTCCCACTTATCAGTGAGAACGTGCAGTATTTATTTATCTGTTCCTGAGTTACTTACTTAGGATAATGGCCCCCCAGTTCCATCCAAGCTGCTGCAAAGAATGTTATTTTATCCATTTTTATGGATAAGCAGTATTCCGTGGTGTATATATGCACCAGATTTTCTTTATCCACTCAGTTGATGGGCACTTAGGTTGATTCCATATGTTTGCAATTGTGAATTGTGCTGTGATAAACATATATGTGCAGGTCTTTTTCATTTAGTGACTTCTTTTCCTTTGGGTGGATGTACAGCATGAGGTTGCTGGATGGAATGGTAGATCTACTTTTAGTTCTCGGAGAAACCTTTGTCCTATTTTCTATAGAGGTTGTACTAATTCACATTCCCACCAACAATGTATAAGCATTCACTTTTCATCACATGCATGCCAACATCTGTTGTTTGCTGACTTTTTAATAATGACTATTCCTGCAGGAGTAAAGTGGTATCTTATTGCGCCTTTAATTTTCATTTCCTTGATGATTAATTATGTTGAGCATTTTTTCATATGTTTATTGTCCATTTGTACATCTTCTTTTAAAACACGTCTCTTTATGTCATTTGCCCTCATATTAATGGGATACTTTGTTTTTCTTGCTGTTTTGTTTGAGTTCCTTGTAGAACAGTTAATTATTTTTAAAATAGGTTTTCAAATGAGAAAAAAATTTTGGGGGGTATGACTTTAATTCTGCTCATAGAAAACCCTTCGTTACTTCCTGCAGCGCAGGCGTTCTGTGACGAGTTCTACAAACTTATTTCTCTGAAAACGTTTTTCTTTCGTTTTCACTTTTTAAAGATACTTTTTTCTCAGTATAGAATTCCAAAATTCCGAAAATTTTAGAATGTGTCTGTATATACAGATATTTTTATATGTACAGATGTTCACCAACTTACAATGGTTCAACTTATGATTTTTGACTTTATGATAGAGTAAAAATGATGCTTCAGGAGAAACTACACTTTAAGTACCCACCAACCATTCTGTCTTTGACTTTCAGTAAGTAGTCAATAAATTGCATGGGATATTCAACACTTTATTATAAAATAGGTGTTGTTTTCGATTATTTTGCCCAATTATAAGCTAATGTAACTGTTCTGCACACGTTTGTCGTGGGCTAGGCTAAGCTACGATGTTTCGTAGGTTAGGTTTATTAAATGCATTTTCGACTTACGATAGTTTCAGCTTGCAATGGATTTATCAGGATGTGAGCCCGTTGTAAGTCAAGAAACACATACAGTCATACAATGTGTAATGACATTTCAGTCAATGATGGAATGAATATTCAATGGTGGTCCTAGCACATTATAATGAAGCTGAAAAATTCCTATTAGCTAGTGACATCATAGCCATTGTAATGTCACAACACAATTACTTAATTGTTTTTTAATTTAGTGTAGCCTAAGTGTATAGTCAGTGTTTAAAAAGTCTACAGTAATGTCACAGGTCTTCACATTCACTCACCACTCACTCACTGAATCACCCAGAGCAATTTCCAGTCTACAAGCTCCACTCATGGCAAGTGCCTTAAACAGGTGTTGTATTTTTTATCTTTAATGCCAATAGGCTATGCCATACAGCCCAGGTATGTAGTAGGCTATACCATCTAGCTTTGTGTAAATACACTGTGATAATCACACAATGACACCAATCACCTAATGATGTATTTCTCAGAACGTATTTCTATCATTAAGTGACCCATGACTGTACTCAAAGCCCTGTTCCACTGTCTTCCGGCTTGCATTTTTTCTAACATGAAGACTGCTGTCATTCTCCTCTTTATTTCTCTATAAATAATATGTCTTTTTTTGTGTCTGATTTCAAGATGTTCATCTTTTTTTTTTTTTTTTTAGTATTTCAGTTAGAATTTGTGACTTGGGTGTATTTTTCTTTCCTTTATTCTTTCTTTTTTCTATTCTGTTTTGGAATTCTTTGAGTCTTGGATATGTTAGCTTATAGTTTTCATCAAATTTGGAAATTTTTTTTACTTTTTTTTTTTTTTTACATCTTTCTTTCTGCATCTTCCTTTTCTGCCTTCTATTGTCCCCATAGGCCACTGAAGTTTGGTCAGCTTTTTTTTTTTTTTCTCTGTGCTTCACTTTAGATACTTTTTATTTCTCTTTCTTCAAGTTCATTGATCTTTTCTTTTGCAGTGTCTGGACTGCTATTGAGTCTATTCAATGTATTTTTCACTTTAGGCATTGCATTTTTCATCTGTGGAAGTTTTGGTTTTTTCCTTAATATCTTTCATGTCTCTCCTTGATATTTTCATAGTTAAATCTAAGAGCATATTTATCATAGCAATTTAAAGCCATTGCCTGCTAACTTTGTCATCTTTTGGTTCTATTTATGTAGACTGCTTGACTGATTTTTCTTCTGATTATGAACTACATTTTTCTGCTTCTTGTCATGTCTGCTACTTTTTCATATTGGAGGTTACGCATTGTTCATATCCTGTTGTTGAGTGTCTAGGTTCGGTTGTCTTCCTTTCAAGAAGGTTGTACCTCATGCTGGCAGGAATTTAAATTACTTGAAGTACTTTTGGAAGCTTGTTTTTAAGCTTTGTTACAGAAGGTTTATAGTAGCTTTATTCTAGAACTAGTTTAGCCCACTCTAATTTGTGTCTCCTGTGGTGACTCCATTGAATGTCCCAGGCATTCAACAAGAACGTTCCACTTGATTCTCTCTCTCTCTCTCTTTTTTTTTTTTTTTTTGAGATGGGGTTTTGCGCTGTCACCCAGGCTGGAGTACAGTGGCATGATCTTGGCTCACAGCAACCTCTGCCTCCCAGGTTCAAGTGATTCTCCTGCATGAGCCTCCTGAGTAGCTGGGATTACAGGGGCATGCCACCACATCTGTCTAAGTTTCGTACTTTTAGTAGAGACAGGTTTTCACCATGTGGGTCAGGATGGTCTCAAACTCCTGACCTCGTGATCCACCCACCTCAGCCTCATTTTTTTTTTTTTTTGAGAGACACATCTTCATTCTGCCTCCCAGGCTGGAGTGCAGTGGCACCATCATAGCTCTCTGCAACCTTGAACTCCTGGTCTCCAGTGATCCTCCCACCTAGTATCCTGAGTAGCTGGGACTATAGGAACATGCTACTGCCCCCAGCCCAATGTGATATAAATATATATTGTGAAATGATTACCACAATCAATCAAATTGACCTGTCCATCACCTCACATAGTTACAGAGTGTATGCATGTGTGTGTGATAAGAACATTTAAGATTTAAGAAACTGATAGCTTCTCAAATATCAGTTGCAATGTGGAATCTATGTACAAAGACTATTTTATTTCTTCTTTCACAATCGGCATACCTTTTATTTCCCTGTTTTGTCATATTGCACTTGCTAGGACTTTCAGTAGGAAATTAAATGGAAGTGGTAAAAGAGGACATCCTTGCCTTGTTCCCAATCTTAACTTCTGCATTTTTAAAATAAGTTAAGAACAGGAGTCAGTAAATCATGGCCCATTGTTGAAATCCAGCCTACTGCTTAGTTTTGTGTGTGTGTGTGGTTTTTTTTTTTTTTTTTTGAGACTGAGTCTGGCTCTGTCGCCCAGGCTGGAGTGCAGTGGCCGGATCTCAGCTCACTGCAAGCTCCGCCTCCCGGGTTCCCGCCATTCTCCTGCCTCAGCCTCCTGGGTAGCTGGGACTACTGGCGCCCGCCACTTCGCCCGGCTAATTTTTTGTATTTTTTAGTAGAGATGGGGTTTCACCATGTTAGCCAGGATGGTCTGGATCTCCTGACCTCGTGATCCGCCCGTCTCGGCCTCCCAAAGTGCTGGGATTACAGGCTTGAGCCACCGCGCCCAGCCTGCTTAGTTTTATAAACAAGGTTTTACTGGAAGACAGCTGTCCATTTGTACATTGTCCATGGATGCTTTCTTTCTGCAATGACAAAGGTGCGTAATTGTGACAGAAACCAACTGGTCTGCAAAACGTAAAATACTTATTCCCTGGTTCTTTACAGAAAAAAAAGTTCTGACCCCTGGTTTACACTATTTGCAGTAATAATGATCAGGTATACATTTGCATTCATTTTTATACTTTCTCCTGTCTTATTTCATGTTTTTATTTGCTCTGTCGTTTTTATTCTTCCCTTCTTATCTTTTTCCTGATTCCACTTATTTTTCCTCTAATGAATTGAAGAATTTTTTCTCTACTCTCTAAGTGTTTTTCCATTTAAATTTTCAGAGTCTAGCTGGGCACGGTGGCTCACGCCTGTAATCCCAGCACTTTGGGAGGCTGAGGCAGGTGGATCACTTGAGATCAGGAGTTCGAGACCAGCCTGGCCAACGTGATGAAACCCCCTCTCTATTAAAAATACAAAAAAAAAAAAAAAATTACCTGGGCGTGGTGGTGGGTGCCTGTAGTCCCAGCTACTCCGGAGGCTGAGGCACAAGAATCCCTTGAACCCAGGAGGCAGAGGTTGTAGTGAGCCGAGATCATGCCACTGCACTCCAGACTGGGTGACAGAGCAAGGCTCCATTTCAAAAAATAAAAATAAATAAATAAATTTCAAGAGTCTAAAATTCATCAAGAGTCCACCCTCTGTCTGATTAAGTGCTTTTAAAATCTGAACACCTATCATCCCTGACCAGACACACATGCCATTTCCAGTCACTATTTTAAATCCCTCTTTTTTATAACACCATGGATTAGACACTATTATTACTGTGATTTCTACACAGTATTTTTTTAAAATTTTACCTTTTCTTTCACTATTTTTACTGTTGAATATCTTTTTCCTGGAGTCTTTTTTCTTCCTCTTCTCTGGTGAAGTTCATTGTTTAGATTTCCTTAGTATATGTCTGTTGGATTACATGCTTCAGAGTGTGTGTGTGTGTGTGTGTGTGCACGCGCGCGTGTGTGTGTGGGAATTTTTTCAATCTGAAAAATATCTTGGTAAGACCCTCCCTTTCTCTCTTTCTTCCTCTCTCTTTCAGTGTTTTTTGAGTATACTCAGTGTGTCTCAGTGTACATTTTTAGATGCTTTTCTATTCTATGATTTTGTGGTTTCTAATACAGTTTTAAAAATCCGGACTGCTCCCTTGTTTTACTTATTTTCTCATTCCAGCATATTAACAAGCTATCATTAAGACTTCTCGCTTTGTCATCCGTATTTCTTAACTTCACGTATTTTCAACTTCCTTTTGCGTGCTACATTTATTTTTATTTGCCGGTTTGTGAATTTTCCTTCATGCTGCCTCATTTATTTAAGCTATGGATAAGAATCTAGTCTTAATGACAGCATTTATTTTCCAAAAGTTGTATTTGGTTTATTTGTCAAATGTGCCTTCTCATTTTGACAGTTTCCTGTTCCTTGCTGACTTTTCTTATTTATTTATTTATTTATTTAGAGACGGAGTCTCACTCTGTCCCCCAGGCTGGAGTGCAGTGGCACGATCTCAGCTCACTGCAACCTCTGCCTCCCAGGTTCAAGGGATTCTCATGCTTCAGCCTCCTGAATAGCTGGGATTATAGGCATGAACCACCTCACCCTGATAGGTTTTTTTGTGTTTTTAGTAGAGACAGGGTTTCACCATATTGCCCAGGCTGGTCTCGAACTCTTGACCTTAAGTGATCTGTCCACCCAGTCTCCCAAAGTGCCGGGATTACAGACATGAGCCACCGCACTGGCCTCTAACATTTATATATATTCTAAATACAATAACTATGTACATGTACACATAAATCATATATATAATTTTGTATTTAAAATATATAGTAATGTCAGCATGGCTATTTTATACAGATGTCTGAATATTCCAGTACCTGATGTCTTTGTCGTTCTAATTTGTTTCTCCCGTTGACTGCCTGTGTGATGATGTCTCATTTACTTAGTGTTGGGTAATTGTGTACTTATGTGTGTAAATTCTGCAGGTTGTAATTGGGAATACTTTTCTTCCATGGGATTTCTGGGTTTTTCTTCTACTTGTGTTGGGTTTACCGACCTGAATTTACTTTAATCTAATTTTTTGTTGTTGTTTTTGGATTTTTCTCTGACCAAGAGGTTGGTGTAGAGTGTTGATTTCCAAACCCCAAGGCAGTTCTACAGCCTCACATATTCATAATAGACTCTCCTCCTGCTCCTTCTCTTCTCCTTTTTCTTCTTTTCTTCAGAAGCCACAGCAGAAACAAGTTTCCTAAAATGCTGCCTTTTCTGGAAAGCAGCTTTTTAGCTGGCCCTCCCCTTCACTGCGATTGTAGGAGTTTACATGTCCTAATTCAATGTAGAAATATCCGGTTGGGCCCCCTCTTTCTTTGGGTCCAATGCATAATCTTCCGTTTCTCCAAGGTAACCGCTCAGCAGATCCAGCTTGTTGTTTCCTTCAGTATTCACCCTTGGGAATGTCACTTACTTTCTAAGAATCACATCACTACATGGAATAGGTCTGTCATAATTTATCCCTGATTTACTTTCATTGTGTAGGTAGCCATTTAAAGAATCCCATTACATTTCCAGAAATAGAAGTTTCTATTCTAGTTTTATATGTATTCTAATGCAGCTTGCATTTAGAAATGTTTCAATGTTTTCTTTATGTGACTGTGAGACCAAGAAAGACAGTGAATTGACCTTTAATAGATGTATCTGTATTCTGATGATAAATGAGGAGTGTGCACCACATCCTCTGTGTTTTATGAGCTCCAGCTGGCCAATTCTGTGTAAAGCTGGTGAGCATTTACGTTTTAGCTGTGAATAAACACAATGGGGAGCTTATCCAGCTCCGTAGAAAGCTCAGTAGAAGCAGGGTCATGATCACCCTCCAAAAGCAGGTCTTATGGCCCATTACATCAAGCCGGTAATTCCTACAAATCACTTGTGGACTAGAGTTACTTCTCAGTTCTCAACTAATTGTTTTGGGAAAAGTGAGACTCATGTGAGACTGAAGTCACAACATGAAGTTCAACATTTGTCTGGAAATTTGTAAAAGTAATTATTTATCTTAGACTTTGATATTGCATGATACATAAAATTCTAAAGTAACCCTGCAAAGGTGCTAAAGATAACTTCCATATGTTCTGTGGAAGGAAATACACATTAAAAGCAGGGATCTAGAAAGTTTGAAAGTAGAGGATGAGAAAAGATAGACCATTTAGCCACTAACCAAAAGAAAGCCAGTATGGTCATATTAATATCAGATAAACTAGACTTTAAAGCAAAAAGATTTGCTAGTGATAAAGAGAGGTATCCCATAATTTACTAAGAAGATATAGTAATTTCCTATTTCAAATAATAATTCCAAATTTCTGAATAATTCCAAAGTTGTAGTATCTTTTAATATTAGACTCAAATGTATATAAATTGTCAGA
The DNA here is from genome assembly GCF_003255815.1 of Theropithecus gelada. Classification (NCBI taxonomy): domain Eukaryota; kingdom Metazoa; phylum Chordata; class Mammalia; order Primates; family Cercopithecidae; genus Theropithecus; species Theropithecus gelada. The sequence continues at coordinate 1,826,424 of NC_037674.1, forward strand.
ATTATCAGAACTTAAGAGGAAACAGAAAAAGCTCCAATCATTATGGAAGGGTTTTACTCACTTCTCTCAGCAGTGATTTTTAGAAAGCAACTGAAAAGAACAGGTACCTATACAGAAGAGTTAAATAATTCCCTGTTTTTAACACTGTTTAAAGTTACATGGCCACACACTGAAAACACTGTCCCCTACAAGGTAGAATACACATCAATTGTACCCAACAAGGTAGAAAACACATCGATTGGGTAACAAAGAAATAAAGAGTATGATCTCAGAGTATAGTGAATTAAGCTGAAAATCAAAAACAAAAATCATACAAGCAAAAGTCTCACAGAATAAGAAAAAAGAAACCTGTAAAATCTCAAAATAATTGAAAGTTAGAAAGCATACTTCTAAATAACTCTTGAGTTAAAGAAGGATGCACAAAAGAAATTTTAAAATATTTTAAACTGAATGATAAAAAAATATGCTACATCAATACTTCAGGAGACAGCCAAAGTTATGATCTGATGGGAACTGAAAATTACATATATACAGAAAAAGCCTAATAATAAAAAAATTTTGCAAAAAGGAAAACATATTAAATACAAAGAAAGTAAAAAGAAATATATACAAAACTAAGAGGCCAGGCACAGTGGCTCACAGCTGTAATCCCAGCACTTTGGGAGGCTAAGGTGGAAGGATCACTTGAGGCCAGGGGTTCAAGACCAGCATGGACAACATAGTGAGACCCTGTCAGTACAAAAAAATAGAAAAACTGTCTGGGCACAGTATTATGCACCTGTAGTCCTTGCTACTCAGGAGACTGAGGCAGGAGGATTTCTTGAGCCCAGGAGTTCAAGGTTGTACTGAGCTGTGATCACAGCACTGCACTCCAGCCTAGGAGACAAGAGTGAGAACTTGGCTCTTAAAAATAAAAATGAGAGCAGGAATAAATTTAAAATAACAGCTGTCTTTATTCGTGTTGCTATAAAGGAATACTTGAAGTTGGATAATTTATAAAGAAAAGAGGTTTATTTGGCTCATGGTTCTGGAGGCTGTACAAGAAGCAGAGCGCCAGCATCTGCATTTGGGGAGGGCTCAGGCTGCGTCCACTCAAGGTGGGCGGGGAAGGGGAGCCCCTGTGTGATGAGATCACATGGTGAGAAAGAAAGCAAGAGAGAGGAGAGGGAGGCGCCAGGCTCTTTCTAACAAGCTTTCCGGGGAACAAACAGAGGGAGAACTGCCTCTCTCCCTCCCTCCTAGGGTGGGCATTCATCTTTTCACAAGAAATCCGCCCCCATAACCCAAACACTGCCCATTAGGCCCCACCTTGAAAACTGGGGATCGCGTTTCAACAGAGGTTTGGAGGGTCAAATATTCAAACTCTAGCATCGTCCAATAGAAAAGGCCAAAAGTTGGTATGAAAAGATAAATGAAAATGATTCACTCCTGACCAGATTGATCAGGAACAAAGGAGGGAAGGTAGGCAAGGTGCAAATAACTGCTATTATGAATTTTAAAAGGGTAATCACTACAGATCCTATAAATATTAAAAATATATAATTTAAAAAATTATAAAAATTAATGTCAACATTTGACAGTTCAGGTGAAATGAACAAGTTCCTAGAAAAACACACTTCTCATAACTGATGCACTAAAAATACAAATATGAATATCATTACTACTAACAAAATTGGATCCATAATTAAAATTAGTGGAGAAAACTCTAGGCCTAGATTCCATAGAACATTTTAGAAAGACATAAAACAATTATTTCACATATTCTTCAAAGAATAAAGAAATATTTTCTAACATTTTTCTAAAGCCAAACTGCAATACCAAAATCTAAATGGAAATTATAAGAAAGAAAATGTTCTGGACAATCCCTCTGATAAAAAGAGGTACAATTAAATATATATCAGATAATATCCAGCAATTTATAAGAATTCTAAATATCATGACCAACTTGGGACTCATTTCTGGAATCTGAAGTTAGTTTAACATTTGCACAATTCTTACAGCTCACAAGCAACAACAACCAAAAAACTTTATTCTCTTTTAGTAAATATAGAAAAAATTAAATTATCTTTCATAATTAAAATACCACATGAAGTATCTAAAGGAATATATTTAATCTGATGAAAGATCTGTTATCAACATATCAGTTAAAATAAACAGAAACTTAAGAAAGAGCATCAGAAGGCCGGGCGCAGTGGCTCACACCTGTAATCCCAGCACTTTGGGAGGCCAAGCTGGGCAGATCACCTGAGGTCAGGAGTTCGAGAGCAGCCTGGCCAACATGGTGAAACTGCGTCTCTACTGAAAATATTAGCCAGGCCTGGTGGCGGGCACCTGTAATCTGAGCTACCCAGGAGGCAGAGATGTGAGAATCATTTGAGCCCAGGAGGCAGAGGTTGCAGTGAGCCAAGATGGCACCACTACACTCCAGCCTGGGCAACAGAGACTCCCTCTCAAAAAAAAAAAGAAAAGAAAAGAAAATGAGAAATACAACTTTCATTATAACTGGATTATATTATTATGTCCATAGAAAAACCAAGTGTCAAGAGACAAATTATTAGTATTAATACACATGTTTAGTAGATTGCTGAATACAAGGTTCATGTATAAAACCAATTTTCATATACACATATATATGCAACACGCAAGTGGCAAACACTAACTGCCCTCCTGGACTTGCTGATATTACATAAGGTCACCCTCAACAATTGCAAAATATTCTTTTTCATTTTCTTCAAGTATGCATGATACTTTCACCAAAATAGAGCATATGCTGCAGCAGTAAGCAAGTCTCAATAATTTTAAAGAACTGAATCATATAGAGTATGTTTTCTGACCACATGTAATTAAGTTAGAAATTAATAATTAAAAGCTTTCTGAAAAAGTCCCCTAAGTTTTTGGAAATTAATAACACATTTCTATATAACCTACTGATCACAAAAAAGAACACAAAAGAAAAATTAGAAAATATTTTAAATGTAATAATGAAAATGCAATATATGAAAATTTATGTGGTAAAGATAAAGCAGTGTGTAGGGGAAAACTTATAACTTTAAATGGTTCTATTAGATAAGAAACAGAATCTAAATTCAGCTTCCCAAGATTTTACCTTAAGAAGATAATTTTTTTTTAAAAGGGCAGTATCTGCCAAACAAGTAAAAAGACAATACTAAATATAAGGCCAGAAATCAATGAAATGGAAGACGAAACAGAAAAATTAAGCCAAAAGTTCTTTCTGAAGAAAGATTCATGTTAATCACTAAGCTCACAGAGGAGCAAGAGCACAAATTGCCACCACTTCTCCACAGATGTTCGCTTGATGATAAATTGTTTTCCTAAATATTTTGTTGTGTGCACTTTGCATGTGATTTTGTTTTACAATACAAATATTTTCAAAATAAAAAAAGAAATAATCATGCATATGCATACTGCTATTTCTATGAGGATAACCATGGTCATTTGGTACTAGTATCAAACATGTGCTGTCTTGCACACGTGGCCCGGCCACAACTATTGTCAGCTCAGCTCACGGCCAGTCCTGTGACATCTCTACCCTCACTCGCTCATCCCCTCAGAATTCCCTTTTTTTTTTTTTGAGATGGAATCTCGCTCTGCTGCCCAGGCTGGAGTGCAGTGGCATCATCTCAGCTCACTGCAATCTCCGCCTCCCAGGTTCATGCCATTCTCCTGCCTCAGCCTCCCAAGTAGCTGGGACTACAGACACCCGCCACAACGCCTGGCTAATTTTTTGTATTTTTAATAGAGGCGGGGTTTCACCATGTTAGCCAGGATGATCTTCATCTCCTGACCTCGTGATCCGCCCGCCTCGGCCTCCCAAAGTGCAGGGATTACAGGCGTGAGCCACTGCTCCCAGCCAGAATTACTTCTAATCAAACCTAAGATATCATATCTTTTTATCTATAAATAATTCATTTTGTTTCAATATACATATTCTTAAATTTTAAAAAAGCAAATTGCACAACAATGCTTGTACCATGATGCTATTTTTAAAGGTTTACGTGTTTGTAGCCTAATCTGGGTGCACATATAGAAAGCCTTGGAAACTTACATATCAAGTCAGGATATAAATATGTTTTGCTTCTCTAAAAGGAATTGTAAGATGATTTTCTTTCAGGATATAGTGCTTCACACCCTGTTTGCTTCCCCTGTACACAAATGTTGCACCGCATGATACCCGTTTCAGCCTGTATTTAAAAATAGGACTTCAAATATATCTAGAGTTGAGTTGACCACATATTTGCCAAGAAGGAGAGGAAATATCCATGTCTGATAGCTTAAATACACACACACACACACACACACACACACACACACACCAGGAATAGTTCATTTTAGATAAATAAAATAGATAAGAGGGTAGAAGTGCTGGGAAGGGCAGAGACAACAGGTCCAATGTAAAAGTTTAACATACCTTGACCACACACCATCGGTAAGGCTCTGAACAAGTAACAGAGGAGAGTGTGGGAATAACAGCATGTGGTCCATTCTTGCAGTGTCTATGGTGAGAATGATCATCATTCTCAACAACCAGACAGTTGACCTCTCACAAAATGTCAACGTCACTTAGAAGGGACATCCACATTTTATGAAGGACCCCGGAAGAGTCCTGCAGAGGAACCTCAATCACATCAAGGTGAAACTCAGCTTCCCTGGAAAGAAAAACAAGCAACCCTGGGTTGATGAATGGTAGGAAAAAGAAAGAAATCAGCTCTTTTTTGCACTCCATATTGTCATTGACCGAACATGATCAAGGATCTCCACTACAAAATGAGGTTGCCTGCATCCACCTTCCCGACAAAGCTATCATTCAGGAGACCAGGATTTTTGCTGACATTCACAACTTTTTGGATAAAAAATATATCTGCAGAGTTTGGATGAGGTCAGGTGTTGCTTGCTTGATATTTTAAGCCCAGGAAAACAATTCCTAAGTGAAATAGCATGGAACTTGTATCAAATTCAGCTGCGTTGATTTAGCAAGCCATGACAGGTTAAAAAAATTAAAAGAAGAGGCTGGGTGCGGTGGCTTACGCCTGTAATCTCAGTACTTTGGGAGGCCAAGGTGGGTGGGTCACCTGAGGTCGGGAGTTCAAGACCAGCCTGGCCAACATGGTGAAACCCCGTCTCAACTAAAAATACCAAAAAAAAAAAAAAAAAAAAAAAATTAGATGAGCATGGTGGCAGGCATCCGTAATCGCAGTTACCTGGGAGGCTGAGGCAGGAGAATCGCTTGAACCTGGGAGGCAGATGTTGCAGTGAGCCAAGATCGAACCACAGCACTCCAACCTGGGCAACAGAGTGAGACTCTGTCTCAAAAAAATTAATTAATTAAATAAAATAAATACCAGAAGATTTGGAATGGTATCTATTTCTGTGAGAAAGAAAGCTGAGGAATAAAATACAGAAGTTCTTCATTGAAACAAGATGCTGAGTGATACCTAAGACCAGTTTGTCATATATTTTTAAGAACAATAAAACTATTTTATTGATGAATGGAACACCCGATACATAGTTGTACAGAACCAACGGTATGTTGAGTTGGGAGAGGTAAAAATAGACTGCAGTACACTGATCTGAATTGAGAATGTGATACAAAAGAGGTGGCAAGTACTCGGGAAACGCAGTCTCACACTAAACTTCCATTTGAGTTAAATCGTTCACATTCGCAGACTATAGCGGCACTTGCTAAATGTGGTTAAAATCCCCACTTTGTCAAAATAGCAGAGACATCTCCGGATGGGCATGTGCCTGCAGAACACTTTGCCTTCCTCAGGGAAAGGTGCTGCCTGCTATGATGTTGTTGGCTTTGTTAGCTTTGGGTTTTGTTTTGATTGGATGTTTTCCAGCCTTCGGAATTTTGAATTACTGTCATCTTTTGAAATAATGCCATACTAATTCAGATGCCAGCATAAATTAAAATACTTCTTAAGCGCTTAGAAGAAATTAACATCAACGAGCCACATAGTTTTAAAAGAAACATAATGATTTCTCCTAACGTAAGCAAAGAAGCCTTCCAATATACACTCAACAGAGGAAGCTGCTGCTGAGTGACTGGAAACTGAGAATCCCGGGACTCTGTTCTACCAAAAACAATATTGGCAGGCAGGAGTAACAGTTCTGAATACAGATTTTGGGGTCCGACGGATCTGGGTCCAAGTACTGACATTGCGCCTTACCATTTGGGTGACCTTGCACAAGGGATTTGGGCCCTTTGGTTTTTCATCTCTAAATAGGATGATGACAGTTGCCTCCTAGGAGGGAGATGAGGAGAAACTGAGATAATGCATGTGAAGATGGTGTGCCCACCTAGTCCAAGTGCCCAGAAACTCTCAGCTCTCAGACCACTCTTTTGCTCGCTTGACACTCTGTGTTCATCCAAGTAAGGGGGATACACTTTGACACAGAAGGTAAAGTTCGGGCATAAAATGAAAACAAACAACACTCTCTGCTTCCCCAAAAAGCATGAATTGTTATAAAGTATCATTTTTAATGTCCCCTTAAAACATTCTCCCATGTCCCATGTGTCCACATCCACATAAGTTTTATCCAGTTCTTCATCACATTTCTAAGGCATCTCTGCTTAGTGGAAATCCTAGAAAGATCATCACTTGGACCCAGGTGTATTCACTTGCTAACCCTGCCATGTTGTTTAAGTCATTTCAACTCCCTAAGTCCCAGCCTTGGTGTTTGTAAAATGGAAAACAATGTTTACTTTACGGAGCTTATGTTCCAGCGGAGAGATGTCAACCACAAAAGAAGGCAGGTATGGTATGTTAGCTAGTGATAAAAGATAAGGAGAAAAGTAAAATGAAAGTAGACAGGAAGTATTGGTGGAGGAACAGTTTGAGATGTTACCTACAGTGTCCAGAGAAAAATGACATATGACTTGAAGAAAGTGAAGCAGTGAGTCCTTCAGAAATCCAGGACAAGAACATCAAGGAGAAAAGCACAGCAAGTTCAAGAGATGTCAGCAGGAGGACACTGGGATATACTCAAAGTCTGGAGCTGAGGCCAGTGTGGTGGGAAGGGTGGGTGACTGAGGCTTGAGGCAGTGAGGGCAGAGGAGTCTTAGGGCCAGCCATGTGACCTTATGGGTCACAGCAAGACCTCTGGCTATTTACCAGAGTGAAATGAAACCACCTGGGAGGTTTCATGAAAAAAGTGAAACCACCAGAAGGTTTGGGCAGAGCAGTGACTTGGTCTGATGTTCTTTTAGCAAGATCTGTGTTGGGAAGTGTTAAAAGAAAACTTTAGACAAATTAAATTAAACAGTTTAACTGAGCAAAGAATGATTTGATTCATGAATTGGGCAGCACCCTGAACACGCAGAGTTTCAGAGAGCTCCACCCAGCTCCACGGCAGGCAGTATTTACATATTAAAAAGGGAAGTGCCGTACAGAAGCAGCTGGATGAGTCACAGCTGGGCGTTTGCCTTATTGGGGCATTGTGTGGTGTGAGGCATTTGCCTTGTACGGGTGTGGTCTGATGAGTTGGCAGCATGTGATTGGCTGAAGCTCAGTGGCTGTGACTGGTTGAAACTAAGATATTTGTTACAAGAATAACACACTTAAGTTAGGTTGCAGTTGTTTTTTGTATACTAATTTGGGTTACAGCCCTCTATCCAGGAACTCAAAGTATGAAGGCAGTTTCAGGCCACATTTAATTTAATTTAACAGAAGGGGATGCCTGTGGGCCAGGGCAGAATGGTGGAGTCCAGTTGCAATAATTGAGATAAGAGATGATGATAGTTTTAGCCAAAGTAGTAGCAGCAGAGGTGTTAAGAGATGGTTGAAGGCAGAGCCACAGACTATGCTGCCATTCAGACAGGAGGTGTGTGGGAAACAGAGAAGGTAAATTCTGAACATCTGGAAGGATTTCCAGAACCTAAAACATGGAAGACTGTGAAAAGATCAAATTTGAAAGGGAGAAAGAAATATCAGCTTAGTCTTACGCATTTTAAGTTTGAAATGCTTATTAAACATGAATCTTGAGTTCTTGGGAAATGTCTGAGATGAAGATGCACATATAGGGTCCTTCTACTTAAACAATGTTGTCTATAGACATAGAAATGCTGTTAAGAAAAAGATGGCGTAGACTAAGGGGCAATTGAAAAAGGTTTCATGAAGGGCACCAACAACAGTCAGCATTAGCACTCAGAGCATAAAAATGGTAGGAAGCTGGTGTAGACTCTGGGGAGAGCGGTCTGTAGCCATGGGAGCAGGACCACCAGAAAGGGCTGTGTCACTGGTAAGAGGACAATGCCACAGACAGACCGCGTCCTGGCAGCATGGGAGCTGAAGCAAGAGCACTCCCAGCATCTCCTCCACCTGCTCACTGATCAACTGCCGATGTTTGTCATTGACTGAGCCAAATGAGGGCAAGGAAGCCCGCTTGGCATAGCCCACAGATTGAACATGCAAGACACAGAGACGGCAGCGAAGGGTGGAGGGGGAGTATCGAGAGGCAAAATGAGAATAGCAGACACTGTGAATCACGTAGGGAACATGCATAGAAAGAAATGAGATGTTCCATGGCTGAACAATGGGTCTTCCAAAAATTAAAAAAAAAAAAAGGCTCAAAAGAAGATTCACAAGGGAGACTACAGTGATCACCTCAGAGGAGGAGCAGCCATCTCGGGGGAGGAAGCCAGGTGGAGTGCAGAGGTGGCTGGGGGCACCGATGCCTCCTGGACTCAAACCAGCCTATGCGCTCCTGCAAAGCTGACAGATCACTGAAGGTCACCGGGCCTCGGTCTCCTCATTTATTCACACACTCACACACACACACACACACACACACACACACATTAAACTGAACTATCGCTATGATTCTCTTCATTTCTTTACTATGCCATTTGTGTATCTCTGTTGCACCCTTGAAAGGGTCCTCTCTTAGGGCCCTCCCTTATTTCCAGAATACAAGACAAATTTAAGTTGGATGCACTCCATTGTTTCTGCAGCACACCCGTCATCCTATCAAGTGTCCTCCCATGTCTGTGATGAGCTAAAGAACTCAAAAGAAAGTGACAAGAAGTGGGTTCCTGTAGGAGTTCTGGACCTGAGTGAACTTGCAAAGTTTCCAAAGCTTTCTCTGCCTCAGCTTCTTCCAGTATAAGGAAAACATCTGTTCTGGCGAAATGAAAGAAATGCACAGCAAGTTGTTTGGAAATATGTAAATACGATGCAAGTGAGAGCTATTATAACGCAATTAGGTCAGTGTGCCACGCTCTCCCCCAACATGCGAGTGAAAGTATTATTTAGGATATTTAGGACAACAGCAACTATATGAAAAGCAAAATCAGCGGGGTTTTGGTTCAACTAAGTTCATCAAATTCTGGTTTAAAGAGATGCATGATTTTGAGGCTTCTCAGAGCTTTTCATATGCTAATCAGTTTTATGACCGTCTAAAAGAGAGAAAAATGCAATGATTCCCGAAGTAACTCAGCACCAAAATCCCTCTTTCAAAGAGCATTTCACAGACCATATTCGGTTATTTTTTGCTGCACGCCCAACAGAAATGCCAAGTGACTGTGATCATAATCCTGTTAGCCGAAGTTAACATGTATTGACTGTCTCCTGGGCCAGCATGACCATTGGGTGCGGGCCTCCGAGTCAGACAGGTGTGTCAACGGTGTGCTTCGGCTTTCCCTTTTCAAACAGGTGCCTCAGCTGTCCCTCTTCTTTACATTGGAGGTGACACCAGTGCCTGATGTTTAGAGTGTAGTGAGGAGTCTGCGAGCTAAAGATTGACAGCATTTGTCCCGTACCCGCTGCATGGGAGCACTGCACAACGGTTGTTTTGTTTGTTGTTTTTGTTTTGTTTGTTTTTTGAGACAGAGTTTCGCTGGAGTGCAGTGGCGCGATGTTGGCTCACTGCAACATCCGCCTCCAGGGTTCAAGCGATTTTCCTGCCTCAGCCTCCCGAGTAGCTGGGATTACAGGCACGCGCCACCACACCAGGCTAATTTTTGTATTTTCAGTGGAAACATGGTTTCACCATGTTGGCCAGGTTGGTCTCCAACTCCTGGCGTCTGGTTATCCACCCACTTCGGCCTCCCAAAGTGCTAGGATTACAGGCACGAGCCACTGCACCCGGCCTGCTTTTATTATTAGTCATCACAAACCCCTCCTGAAGTGGGTTCCCTAACTATTCCTTTTGATGCACAAGGAAACTAAGGCTCAGAAGTAACTGATCTGAAAGCATGCTCTCGTGCTTAGAAAGAGTGAGGACTGAGTTCTGTATGCACTCAGTGTGAATCCAACCCATCCTAAAAGGGACGGCAAACTCATTCCCACTTGGGATCCAGCTCTGCAGGGGGCGAGTGTGTGACTGTCTTGGGCTGGACATTAGGACTTGCAGCGCTATGCAGCATTTCACATGCACCTCTATACTGCCCTCAGACAACGTTCTGCACTTCCGGATGCTGGAATAGGTCACTTTTCAGTGGAATTCAGCACTTCCCAGTGGAAATGCTGGAATGTGTGATGTGAATACTAGTAAGCAGTAGCTTGCATTTATTGATTACTTTGGGTTTTAATTTTGGCTTTTCACCCTTCTGCTTTGATTCTTTCCCATTATATATTTCTACCTGTTCATTTTCACCCAGGTCATTCTTGCTAAGGGCATATTTATCCAGTTCGTTCTTAACCAATGAACTTTAATATGCTTTAATTTTGCCTGGTATTATGCAATATGAAAGGGAAACTAAAGGAAATACTTTCTAAGGGTAGAATTTAATGTGTTCGTCGTATCTAAGCTAGGGAAAAGAAGTACGTTTAGATAGTAGGGTCTTTCTTCATGTCCCCAAATCATAAGGGGAGTTGGCCTCTATTTTTTTCTATCCCCAAGGCTGGCTTCACTTACACACATGGTTTGGAAACAATCGTCAACCTCTGACTCTTTGGAATTGGATGTTTAATCCACTTATTATCATTTTTTGCTAATGCAAAATTAATTAAAATTTAATCAATAATCTTAATAATTATCAATTTATAATTTTATATTTTAAATGTACATTATTAATATTTAAAGCATTATAATATTAAATTATTTTAATACCTAATATAAGTAATAGTTTTAATATTAATTTAATAACAAATTAAACATTATTTTTTTCTCAGCCATATACTTTATATCACAATTTTGTGGTTCTCCTATGTCATGGGTTTTTGTTTGCTTGTTTGTTTGCTTTTGAGACAGAATCTCACTCTGTCACCCAGGCTGGAGTGCAGTGGTGCAATCTTGCCTCCAGGTTCAGGTGACTCTCCTGCTTCAGTCTCCCAAGTAGCTGGGATTACAGGGGCACACCACCACACCCAAGCAATTTTTGTATTTTTAGTAGAGACAGAGTTTCACCATACTGGCCAGGCTGGCCTCAGACTCCTGACCTCAAGTGATCTGCCTGCCTCGGCCTCCTAAAGTGCTGAGATTACAGGTGTGAGCCACTGCACCTGGCCTTGTCATGTTTTTTAACAGTGTAACTTTATGAAGAATTTGCATTTTCCCTTTAAACCAAGACTTTTTAAATGGAGAGATTATTAGGGAATAGGTAGAGAAATACAGTGTTGTTGCTATTTGTTTATTTCTTTCATAGTTTTATTGTATGGTGCATTATTTCTTTCATTGTGATTTATAGAGTTATTTTTTCTTTGTGGCCTAATACAGTGTCGATTTTTATGAATTTTTATTTGCGCTTGAAAAGAAGGTATATTCCCTTATGGCAGAGTTTTGAGGTTAATTTATTTCCATTAGAGTTGCTTCGTTGAATAATTTTAGATCTTCTGAATTCTAACGAATGTTTTGACTCTTTGATCTGGCCTTGTCTGAGGGAGGCATGTTAATGCCTCTTGTTATGAGTTTCTATTCCTCCTAGGATCTCTTTCATATTCTGGGTCCAAAAGTTGTTTATTTTTTATTTGGGGCATAGATATTTGTACCTTCTATATATTCACATGGGAAGGTAGCCTTTTATAAAAATACCCATCTTTTTTCTCATGTCATACTTTTTATTACATTATATACCTTTCCTAACATAAAAATCACGATTCCTCCACTTTTTAAAGTTAATGGAGAATTTTTAAAAGAAGTTCTTGGTTTATACAAAAATTGAGCAGAGTGCAGAGTCCACAGCGCCCCCACACACCCCTTCTCCCTCCAAACAGTTTCCCCTGTTGTTTACATCTTGCATAGGTATGGTACATGTGCTTCAGTTGATGAACCAATATTGACAGGTTATTATTAACTAAACTCTATAGTTTATACTAGAGTTCGGTGTACATTTGATGAGTTTTGACAAATGTATAATGTCCCCTGCTTTGCCTTTTCCAGAATGTCATAGAGGTACCATCACGCAATATATGTCCTTTGGAGCCTGGCTTCTTTCATTTATGCAATGTGTCTTCAATATTTCGATACAAGGTTTTTATTTTGTTAAAGTTTTCTAGAATTCTAATTTTAAATATTTGTTCTGTTTCACAGCTCTGGTGTACTGGTTTGGGAATTTCAGTTTACACCTGTTAGATCTCCCTTGCCTGTCTTACACGTACCAGTCTCTCTCATGCCCTTTTTATAGTCTTTTCCATTTATTGTTGAACAGTTTCACTCTTCTTTTTGTTTTTTATTTTTCTTGGTGTATTTTTTATGGTATGTATCAGTCTTATGGTTTTTTAAATTTTCAATCATTCTGAAATATCAGATTAGAGATTTTGTCTTTAATTTGGATGATAGTGAAGTGTTTTTTGGAAAGGACGATAACCAATTAAGGCTGCATTGTCAAGGAAGTTTCATTTCTGCAGAATCACAGCATCTTCCCCTGGGGAACTCAGAAAGCTGAGGTAAAGGTGCTCTCCTGGACGAGCCACCCACAGCGTGCTCCAGCTTGGTACTCCGCAACCCCCACCCCCAGGGGAAGTGTGCTCCAGCTGGGTACTGAGCAACCCCCACCAGGAGGGGAAGGGTACTCCAGCTGGGTACTGAACAACCCCCACCACCAGGGGAAGGGTACTCCAGCTAGGTACACAGCAACCCCTACCACCAGGGGAGGGGTGCTCCAGCTGGGTACTCAGCAACCCCCACCACAGGAGGAAGGGTGCTCCAGCTAGGTACACAGCAATCCCTACCACCAGGGGAAGAGTGCTGCAGCGAGGTACTTGGCAACCCCCACCACCGGGGGAGGGGCGCTACAGGAGGGTTTACTTCTAAGGTGGACCCAGTGGCTCTAGGAGTGCAGCCACAGAAAATGCCCTAGCAATGACAAGCAGACGCCAGGAGTGGGCTGGCTGCCCTGAACATGAGAAGGGTGCTCACAGCACCAGCTGCAGTTTTCATCTTCAGGTTTATTTTCATCACATTTTTTACCCTGGTAGGTTTCAATATTTGTTGGAATTTAAACATTTGTCCAAATACGTGTTTTGTAATCCTTTTTTGTTTTATCAGGACAACTCTGTGACAGCAGCGACTGTCCAGGGTCTCTCTCAACTCATGGCTCTAGGACACCCTTTTAAAAGGACAGCTGTCTCAAACTATTAAAAATACCCTCGTGTGTCCGCTCCCGTCCCTCAGGATGCAGTCTGATCGGGGCAGCTTCCCGTCCCCACTGCAGGCGGTGCTCTGCGCTGCCTTCCCCTTTACCGGCTCCGTAGGGCCGCCTGCAGCCCCTGCCCCTGCCCCAATCTTGGGGCCTTCATTTTCCTAGGATCCCAGGGTGCCCACTTTAGGTTTTGTTGCCATTCGTTTTTCTTTCAGGTGGATCCTTGTCCTTTGGAGAGAAAGTGTTTGTTTGCTCTTCCTGGGATGCCAAGTGATGTGGGTTTCCCATTTAATGTTCACCCATCCGTTAAACTTACTTCTAACTGAGAGAAGCCTTTGGGGCTGTTCTGTTTTTTCTGGGATTCACTCCTTTAGATTTTTGCGCAGCCTACAGTCTTCTTATTGAGGCGGTGGTGGGCGAGTGAGTATTTGGTTTTCCTTCCTGGACTCCTAGGCCCAGGCCATGCTTCCATCTTTCCCGCCACTGCAGAGTAGCTGCTGGTCCCACGGAGACTTGCAGTTCTCCAGTGCTTGCCTGTGCCTTCCTCTACCATGGGTGTCACGGGGACTCTTTCTCACCTGGTTCTGCTGAAGATGCTGCCAGCCCCAACCCTCACCTTGGCTATCCTACTTGCTTTCTTTGCTTTTGTGACTGTACCCTCAGACAGAAAAGGAACAAACAATAATCAATAAACCTATGTTGCAACCATATTTTTGCTGCTAGACTTTCTCTGTTCTTTTTTGGGTCTGTCTTGGTAAGATTTATTTTTGTCTGAAAGTGATCATTTTATCTACATTTTCAAAGAATATTAGAACAAATATTTTCACAATATCCTCTTATTATTTTTGTGACTTCTGTAGTGGTGCTCATGTTTTATTCCTAATATTGATTAAGTATGTTGTTTTTTCATTCTTGTTGGAATTTCACCAGGGATGTCATTATTTTTTGTCTTTTCAAAGAACCGACTTTTGGCTTTATCTTTGTTGTAGGTGTGTTTTCTTTTTATTTAATCTCTGCTATTTTATTTATTCATTATTCTTGTCTTCTATTTTTTAAGAATTTAGTTTTCTTTGCCTGCCTTCAGGGAGTCTTTGGACATCTTTTCTCTTCCAAAATAAGCATCTATGGCTACAAATTTCTTTGAAATAGTTTTTAGTTGTATTCTAGAATTTCAGAATAGTTTTAAAAATATAGTTCATTTTGAATTTTTAAAAATCTTTATTTCTTCTTTGATCCATGGGTTGATTACCAAGCAAATAGCAATTTTGTATTTATCTTTTGCTGTTGGTTTTGAAATTAATTGCATTTTATTTAAGGAAAGTAGTTCACTACTTTCTCCTTTTGAAATTTATTGAGACAGGCTGTACAGTGGAATAACATTAGTAAATATTCCACCTGACCTTGCAGAGAGCATGTATTTCACATGTAGTGGGTAGAGTGTTCTATATATGTTCCTAAGGTCAATTTTGTGAATCATAGTGCTCAAGTTTTCTATAGCTTCACTAATATTTTGTCTATTATTAATAGATATGCATATTGAAATTCTTACATTGTTATTGTAGATTAATGTTTTCCCTCATATTCCATAAATGTTTTCTTTAAAAGTTAAAAGAATACATTGGTATATGAATATGAATTTCAAACAGTTTATCTTTTCAGTGAATTGGCCTTTTTTTAATTCTAAACTATCCATTTGATTTCCAGTAATTATTTTGCATTAAAGTCTACTTTGATTGCTTTAAAGTCTGCAGCCACATCAGTTTCCTTTAGAGTAATTATTTCTAGTATATCTCTCTGCATTCTCTATTTTTAATCTTTCTATTGAGTTGGATCATAGTTGAAATAGACATTTTTGTAAGTAAATGTGAGTCACAAGCAATGTATCCTGTGGTAGACGTGTCTATTGTAAACCATGTGGTTGAATTTTGCTGTTTGAAAAACATCCAGCCATTCTGAGAATGGTTTTAAGTGGATTATATAATTTTACTCATATTTATTGACAATTTTTAAATTTAATTTTGAACCATATATGAAATCACCATTTTCATGCATTTCTGTTAAAGTTACCTCCCTTGTCTTTTAGTACTATTTAGGATGCCGTATCCAAAGCAAAAGGGCAAGAGAGGAAAGAAAGGGCATGTGCGTCGTTATCTTCAAGTGCTGTCATTATATACAGAGAAAGCCCAAACACTGAAATAAATACTAGAAATTGTTTTTAACAGTTTACAAAGGTGGCTGGCTACTTAATTCATATGTGTTCTAAGTGAAGCCTTATAAATCATCAAGAAGCATGTAAAAATACAGAGATAATCTCTTGCATATTAAACACAGTTGACAAAACACCTCAGAGTAAATGTAAGTACACTAAGATTTTAATGAATATAATCACAAAAAGTCATTGAAAGATGTAAAAAAGAGTTGAATAAAAGGATAGGAGTGCAAGTATCTGGCTGGAGAAACCCACTGAACACATGCCAATTTCCATAGGTTTTACGTTACTATGTCCAAATATGAGAGCAAGCACTAAATTATAGAATTATTAGTACCGGTATAGCACATTCTGCTTTCATCTCTAATGTATGCACACTGCAGTGAAGGATAGCATGTATCAAACTACATGTTAGTTAATAGGGGGAAAGGCCTGCTTTTAATATTTTGTGCATTGCACAGGCTTACTCTAAAGCACTAACATTGGAGCTTTCACATATGTGTCTGTTTTTATACATTGCTTTTATATTTGACTTTTATTATAACAAAACATAAAAAATAAAAAAGAAGGTGAAGGAAAAATGCACACATACAGAAAACCTGTCCTTTTGGAGAACGAATGAAAGTTGCAAAATTTCACCTTCTTTTGATTGTAGTTAACTGACATTCAAAGGGTCTGAGCTAGAGCTCAGTTCTAGTCTCCGCTCGCTGGGTTCCGCTGAGCCCTAACTCTCCACTGTATTGCCTCCTACACCCCTCCAAGCCCCATCTCTCTTCCGTGGAGAATCCAGCGTGATCTTTACAAAAACAAAACAAACAAAAGGAATCCCATCAGCCCCAGCTCAATGGCTCCTCCTCACACTTAGAATGAAATGACAGTGACACCAGAGAGCCCCGCAGGCCCTACATAATCTCGCCCCTGTCTCCACTCCATCCTCCTTGCTCTCCGGCTGCATCTCACGCCTCTGCGCCGTTTCCGCGGAGGTGGGAGCCTCAGTTTTCTGAAGGAGGCTGGAGAGATGGCCTGGGCCTCCTCGGAAGGGCAGGGCGAGCTCCTCTTCGCCCTCTTGTGACCATAAGGAGGCCAGAGCTGTCAACAAAGCAGCGTGGGGCCTCCGGGCTCCGGTCTTCCTGCGGTGTGACCCAGTAACTCCTTAAGTACTAGCAAAAGAGCTGAACGAGGAGACGTATCAGAGGACATGTATCACACACTTAAAGATCTGGATAACACACAATAGATGAAAACGTTTGAGTGATGACAGTAGAAGCAGCAAACACCTGGCTGCCGAGAGAGGGAAACCCTGGAGAAGCTGACTGCCGGATGCATCCCGAGGGGGGCTCCAGACTCAGAGAGCAGGAGAAACACTAGGCAAGATGGCCAAGCGGGACAGAAACCAGGAGGTTAGTTACGTCTGTGAGGAAGCCACGCAAGAGACCCCACAGCCAGACCTGCACGTAGAGGTAATGTGTATAGCCCACAACCAGACCTGTGCACAGAGGCACAACTTGGCAGGGCCATTCTCGGAGGAAAATGCACAAATACGCAGACAGATACCTGCCACAGAGTTGTTGAAAGAATGAGTATTTCCTAAAATTGATCATATGCTAGGCCATAAAGCACTGATGGAAGTAGTGAAAAATAAGTCAGGAAGAATCTATCAGATTTGAAGCAAAATAGCCAGATTCACATGCAGAAAGCACTGCAAGTAAAAATTCCAGCATATACGTTATTTTCAGGGACACATGGAACATTTATTAAAATTGGCCATATGGTGGCAGAGAAGGAAAGTATCAATAAATTTCAAAGAATTAAACCCATACCTCTTGTGGAATTAAATTAGGTATCCATACTCCGCCTAGTCTCCCAAATTTCTAGAAAATAGTCATATGTTTGGGAATTAAAATAATGCTTTTAAACAATGCATGGGGAAAATTAAAAATCACAATGGAACAAAGAAAATATAATGAACCAAGTAAGAATATGAAGGGTATCAAATCTCATGATATGTAGTTAAAGTTATGCTTACGCAGAAATTTGCAATCTTAAATACATATCATAAAAAATAAGAAAGGCTAAAGATTAATAATCCTGTCAGGGAACTTCTGCTTCCAAGTAAGATGGAGTTTCAGAAACTGAATTTAACCTCCTACCTTAAAACAAAGGCAAATCAGAAAAATATGAAAATATTTTCAAAGCATATGTCTTATAAAGGACTTACATTGAGGATATATATATAAGGACCTTTTAAAATTAGTAATAAGAGAACAATCAAATGAAATAATGGGTAAAATATTTATAGAAGTACTTTACCAAAGAAGATACACATATGGCAAATAAGCACATGAAAACGTACTCAACATTATGGATATTAAATAAATGCAAACTAAAACCACAATGAGATGCATCAATTAGAATGGTTAACATTAAAAAGACTGGCTATATCAAGCGTCAGTGAGAGTGTGAAAGAATTGGAATGCTCATATATCATGGTTAGAAATGTAAAATTGTAAATCACTTTACAGTACAGTTTCTTATCCAATTAAGCATACCCATACCATGCGATCCAGCCTTGAGAATAAGATGCAAAGACATTCCTTATCTCTACTTATATTCAACACTCTACTAGAAGCTCTGACTATAGCAATAAAAGATGTAAGGACTGCAGAGGAAGAAATAACGATTGTGTACATAGGAGAAACAAAGGCCATAAGATATTATCAAATGTCCTAACATGGTCATAATTGGAATATCAGAAGGAGAAGTGGAAAGAATGAAACACAAGAAATAATGGACAAGTTATTTACAAAATAAATGAAAGACACTGAAGTACAGATCTAAGAAGTTCAGAGAACATCAAACAAGATAAAAACAGAAATAAACAAACAGCTAGGCGTATGAGAGCCAAAGTGATACGTATGTAAGACTAAGAAAATCTTCAAAGCAGCTGGAGGGAAAAATATACACTATTAGGGAAAAATACACTGCCATTATTTTCAAATGGCAAAAACCACAATGACTTCTGCACCAGTATAGTATAATATATTCAGAGGAACAAAGATAAGCATTACAGCTGACTTCAGAATCCATGCAGTTAATAGACAACAGAGTGACACTGTTAAAGTGCCGGAAGGAAGAAAGGAAGGAAAACCCTCTATTATGTATTCAGTGAAAGTATCATTAAAAAATGAAGTGCGTATAAAGACTTTGTTGGACAAACAAAAATTGTAAGAATTTATTACCAGCACTTCCCTATTAAAGACAATTTAAGGAAGGTCTTCAGGAAGACAAAGATGATACCAGATAGAAGTCAATAAACACAAAGAAATAAAGAACACTAATATGTAATAAGTGAAGGTAAAAATAAAATTATTTATTACATTCTTTTCCTATTCAAATTGTTCTAAAAGATTACTGATGGCCTAAATCAAAAGAAGGAAAAATGCATATCATATGATTATAGCCTATGAAAAAGTAAAATTTACTACAATAACACAAAGAATATGAGAAATAAATTGGAAAAATACTGCATTGTTTCCCTGTTTATAAAGTGGCATAATATATGAAGAGAATATATGAATAATTAAAATATACATGGAAAACTTTGTGGTAAGCTATAAAAATGGAAAAGACAAAAAAAGTCAATAGAGAAGATTAAATGAATAATAAAATGCTCAGGTAACCCAAGAAAAGGTAAAACAAGAAGAAAAAACAAAAATGAGTGGGAAGAGATAGAAAAAATACTAGTAAGAGCGACTTACATAAAAGTGGCATATGTCTCCAGGAAGACACCCAGTCCAAAATGTGTGTGTACCTAGCAGTAGAGCTTCAAACTACATGGAGCAAAAAGTGATGGGATTAAAGATGAAATGTGTACATACACAATTATACTTGAGACTTCAACACTCCTTCTTCAGTAATTAACAGTGAAACCAACCCAATAGTCCCACAGACTGTCCTTTCTGATATACATAGAAATGTATATTTCTGGTCTTAAAGCTTGAAACTTATATTTGCTTTATCTGAGTTCCTTCCCCAGGAAAGGACCTTCAGGCCTCTTAAAAAAAAGTATCAAAGAACTGAAACTCACCAGATCAGTCTTCTCAAAAAAGTATAAAAGAACAGAAACACACCAAATCATCACACCAGATGCCAGAACCCTCATTTACCATGATTGTGTCTTTGCCACTCCCTAGTTTTTTTCTTACACATGGTTACATTTCTTCACTGCTATACAAACCCCTAGTTTTATTCCATCAGGGAGATGGATTTGAGACTGAGCTTATATCTCCTTGGCTGCAGCACCTGATTAAACCCTTCTTCCTTGGCAATACTTGTTGCCTCAGTGATTGGCTTTCCATGCGGTGGGCAGCAGGACCTAGATGGAACCACTGTTGTTTCAGTAATAATAGAACAGTAGGCTGAAAACTTGTAAGGATCTAGCCAACCTGAACAATACTATCTAACAACTTGACTGAATCAGCATATACAGAACACTATAGTCAACAATAGCAGACATGTGGATATTACTACTTCTCTCCAGACATTAAAAAGATAACAAAGAAATGATAGCAAAAACTCCATGCCCATCGATTCACAAAATTAGATGAAACCTAAAAATGATTTGAATGATACAGGCTATCAAAACTTGCTCAAAGAGAAGTATGTAAATGAATGGTTCTATGTCATTTAGATAAGTTGAATTTATAGCTCAAAACCTTCAATAAAAAAATTCCAAGGCCACATGGTTTCATTGACAGATCCTATAAACATTTAAGGAAGAAAGTATAAACTCTATTATACTTTCTCCAGTAAATAGAAAACAGAACACTTCCCAGTCACATTTTCAGCCAGAATTGCCCTAATAACAATATCAGATAATGATATCAAAAGAAAACTACAGTTCAATATCCCAGAAAAACTAATAGAAATAATCCTTGACAAAATAATAGCAAATCAAGTTCAGAAGCATATAAAAAATTTACACCACAATCATGTTCTTATCTCAAAGATAGAAGCCTAGTTCAATATTTAAATATCAATCAATGTAGTTTACTGTATAACAGACTAAGGAGGAAATCAAATGATAATCTCAATAGGTGCAGGAAAAAATTAGGCAAAATTCAAAAGTCATTCATGATAAAAACTCTTAGTTAAAATTAAATGATTTAAAAAACCATATTAATAAAGATAAAATAAACCATATAATTATTTCAGTAGATCCAGAAAAGCATTTGGAAAGATTTGACAGTTTTACGTGACTAAAAATAAAACACTCAACAAGCTAATAGTGGAAGGGAACTTCCTCAACTTGATCAAGGGCATGTGTGAAAAAGCCATACCTAACATCTGCTAACATCAGGAGCAAGATAAGCATATCCCTTTTCACTGCTTCTATTTGACAGTGTACTGGAATTTCTAGCCAAGGCAATTAAACAAGAAAAAAGAAATAAAAAGCACCTAGATTGGAAAGGAAATAAAACTATCTCTATTCACAGATGGCAATATCTTTTATATAGAAAATTGTAAAGAATCCACACACGTACTCAAAAACCTATTACAACTAATAAACTAGTTTAGCAAAGTTTCAGGATACAAATCAATATAAAAAATCACATGTATCTCTATACATTAGCAATGAACAATCTGAAAATGATATATTAAAAACAATTTCATTCACAATAGCATTGAATGTGATAAAATACTTAGCAATATGTTAAATCAAGGAAGTGTAAGTCTTACACACTGAAAACTACAGAACATTGTTGAAAGAAAGTAAAGAGGACCTAAATAAATAAGAAGATATTCCATGTTCATGGATTGGAAATTTTAATACCATTAAGATGGATTTCTCCCCATATTCACTACAGATTCAGTGCAATCCCTATAAAAATTTCAGCTGCCTCATTTTTCAGACATGTATGCATCCATCCTAAAATTCATATGGAAATGCAAGGGACCTCAAGTAGTGAAAATAACCTTGAAGAAGAGGAACAAAGATTGAGGACTCAAATATTCTGGTTTCAAAACTTACTACAGAGCTACAATAATCAGAATTGTGTGATATTGTCACAAAGATAGGCATATAGATCAATGGAACCAGATTGAGAGTGCAGAATTCAATCCATGTATCTCTGGTCAACTGATTTTTGGCAAGGGTGCCAAGAGCATTCTGTGAGGAAAGAACAGTCTTTTAAATAAATGGCACTAGAAAAATGGATCTCCACATGCAAAAGGATGGATATCCATGTCACACCATATGCAACATTTAATTCAAAATATAGCATGTATAAATATAGGCGATA
This sequence comes from Theropithecus gelada, assembly GCF_003255815.1. Taxonomy (NCBI): domain Eukaryota; kingdom Metazoa; phylum Chordata; class Mammalia; order Primates; family Cercopithecidae; genus Theropithecus; species Theropithecus gelada. The sequence continues at coordinate 1,848,478 of NC_037674.1, forward strand.
AAACTGTAAAATTCCTTCAAATAAATGTAGGTGTAAATATTTGTGGCTTTGGATTATGCAACAGTCTCTTAAATATGACATCAAAAGCACAAGTAATCAAAGGAAAAAAATAGCTAAATTGCGTTTCATCAAACTCAAGAACTTTTGTGTATCAATGGACATTATTAAGAAAGTGAAAAGCGGCTAGGCACCATGGCTCACGCCTGTAATCCCGACACTTTGTGAGGACGAGGAGGGCAGATCACGAGGTTGGGAGATCGAGACCATTCTGGCTGACATGGTGAAACCCCGTCTCTACTAAAAATATAAAGAATTAGCTGGGCGTGGTGGCGGGTGCCTGTAATCCTAGCTACTCGGGAGGCTGAGGCAGGAGAATCGCTTGAACCCAGGAGGTGGAGGTTGCAGTGAGCCGAGATCATGCCACTGCACTCCAGCCTGGCGACAGAGTGAGACTCCATCTCAAAAAAAATAAATAAATAAAAAGATAGAATTTATCATGTGATTCAGCAACTCTACTCTTCGGGATTTACATAAAATAATTGCAACCTTATGTTCATACAAACATATTTGAACATACAGGACTTTTCATAGCCGCATTATTCGTAACAGCCAAAAGGTGAAAACAACCCAAATGCTCATCAACTGAGGAAAGGATAAAGAAAATGTAGTCCATCCATATAATGGAGTATTTGTTTCAGCCACAAAAAGTAATGAATTACTGCTACATGGTAGAGTAAGGATGGATCTCAAAAACATTGCACTAAGTAAAAGAAGACAAACACACACACAAAAAACCACTCCTTTATGATTTCATTTATATGAAATGTTCATAATACGCAAATCTATAGAGACAGGAAGTAAATTAGTGGTTGCTAGGGAGTGGGAGAGAGGGGATTTTGGAAATACCGGTTTCTTTTGGAGTGTGGAAATATTCTGGAATTAGACAGTAGCTATGGTTTTACAACATTGTGAAAATACTAAAACTCACTGAGTCACAAACTTTAAAATAGTTGAAAGGATGAATTTTCTGTTATGGGAATTTTATATGAATAAAAGAAACAAATACAAAACTCCTAGTAAACTACTAGAAAGGGACCTCCTTAACCTGTTCTAGGGCATCTACAAAACATCTACAGGTATCATCAATCTAAATGGTGAAAGAATGAATGTTTCCACCCTTAGTGGACCACCCTAGGAGGCTCCCCCATTATACTGCTAATTGACATTTTCCTGGAAGTTGTACCCAGTGCAGTAAGTAAAAAACAGACCTACATATTGTAAATGAAAAGGTAAATCCTGTCCGTACTCATGTGACATAATTGTCTAGAAAACTGAAAAGGATCTACAGAAAAACTTCAAGAAAAGGTGAGTTTAATCAGATCTTAAGAAACACGGTCAGTATACAAAAGTCCACATAATTTCTACAGGTTAGCTATTGACAACTGGATTTTTTATTTTAAAAATATATTTTGTATTTTTAAATTCTTAGGTATATATTTAACAAAATGCATGCAAAGTCTGTACGTTTATGAAGAGGTAATGGAAGAAATCAAAGAATACCTAAATAAAGAGAGATATATCATGTTTGTGGATTAGAAGTTTCGATATGTTAAAATGTCAATTTTCCCCAACTTGATCAATAGATGCAAAGCAATTTCAATTGAAATCTGAGCAAGGTTTCCAGTGATATTTCTAGTGATATTCTAGTGATATTAAGCTGATGCTTAAATATAAGGAAAGTCAAAGAAAATAGAACAGCTAATATAAACATTAAAAAGAACAAATTTGGAAGATTCACAGTACCTGATTTCAAGATTCACAACAAAGTCACAATAATCAAGAGAGAGTGGAATTGATGAAAATTTAGAGACATAGATCAATGAAACAGAATAGAGTCTAGAAATATACCAACACAAATCAGGTCAACTGACTTATAAAATAGTGCAAAAACAATTCAATTGAGAAAAAATGGGATTTTCTACAAATGGTGCTGAAACAATAGAATATTCATATTTTAATAAAAACACCTTGACACATATATCACACCTTACATAAAATGATATAATTAAAAATGATCATGGATCTAAATATAAAACATAAGATGGTAAAACTTCTAGCAGAAGGAATGAAAAACATCAATAAAAGTCTGGCTTTGGAAGAAGTTAATTATAGATATGACATTGAAAGCAGGAGTCATAAAAGGAAAAGGTGATAAATTGGCCTTCAGCAATTTTTGCCCTTTGAAATATACTGTTAAAATGAAAAGACAAGCTGGAAGAAGATATTTTTAAGCCACATATCTGATAATGGAATTTATCAGATACAGAATCTACCCAGAATATGTAAGAAGCTCTCAAAACCGAAAAATAAGAAAACAACCCACTTTTTTAAATGGACAAAAGATCTGAACAGACATTTTGCCTAAGAGGATACATAAATGGCAGATAAGCATAGGAAAAGATGTTCGACATCACTAGTTATTGGAGAAATATATGGTAACCTACAACGTGATACAATTACACATCTACTAGACTGGCTAAAACTTAAAAAAAAAAAAAAAAAACACACACACACAACAACAAAAACAAGAACTGAAACCATAAAGTCCTGGTGAGGATGCAGAGAAACTGGATCTCTCACACATTCCTGTTCGCATCCAAACTGGGCCACGCAGCAGGAGGTGAGCAGTCAGCAAGACAACTTTGTACTTAACAGCTGCCCTGCTTCGCTCACATTACCACCTGAGCTCCACCTCCTGTCACATCAGCAGCTGCATTAGACTCTAATCTAATGCCACTTTGGAAGTCAGTTTGGCAGAGTCATTTAAAATTAAACACACATTTACCATCTAACCCAGGAAAGCCACTTCCAAGTATTGATACAAATGGAATGAAAATTTACATTCACACAACCTTTTTGGCACCAGGGACTGGTTTCATAGAAGACAATTTTTCCACCGTCTAGGGCAGGACGGGGTGGGGAGGATGGTTTCAGGATGATTCAAGCACATTACAGTTATTGCGCACTTTATTTATATTATTATTACCTTGTAATAGTAATGGAATAATTATACAGCTCACCGTCATGTAGAATCAGTGGGAGCCCTGAGCTTGTTTTCCTGCAACTAGACAGTCCTGTCTGGGGGTGACGGGAGACAGTGACAGATCATCAGGCATTAGATTTTCATAAGGAGCACACAAAGTAGATCCCTTGCATACGCAGCTCACAACGGGGTTCATGCTCCCACAGGAATCTAATGCCCCCACTGATCTACAGGAGGCAGAGCTCTGGTGGCAATGCGAGTGATGGGGGATGGCTGTAAATACAGACGAAGCTTCACTCCCTGGATCGCTGGCCACTCATCAGCTGTGTGGCCCAGTTTGTAACCATGGCCTGGTCCATGGCCAGGGGTTGGAGACCCTGCTGAACATGAATATATAGTAGCCTTTTTCTTGCTTTCCAAAGACTGAAACAACCCAGACAGCCTTCAGCAAATGAACGGATAAACAGTCTCTAGTGCATCCATGACGTGGAGCACTATTCAGTCGTAAGAAAGAAACATGTATTCATTCATGCAACATGGACGAATCTGGAGTGAATTTTGCTTAGTGAATGAAGCCAAACCCACTGACTGTATGTTGTTTGATTCAATGGACCCACTGTTTTGGAGCAGGTAGTACTATACCAGAGAACTGATCAGTGCTTGTTTGCGGCTGAAGATGAAGGATCAATGACAGCCAAGAGGTCATGCAGGTATAATTGTGTGTGTGTGTGTGTTGAATTGTCTATTCTGTCTGGTACTTTGCTGATGGATGTATAACCCTAGGCATCTGCAAAAACCCATGGAACTATACACCACAAAGGGTTAAGTGCATATTTTATTCCAATTTTTAAAATCAATGAGAATATTGACAGAAACCAAGATCGATGCAAACTGTGACCAATGAATCTAACTCTGTTACACATAAATGTTATAGTCACGTTGAAGGAAAAGGCTGCATTGATTGACTCAGGTGTGAGGACCCTTAGAACGCTGAGAAGAAACCTTTTCAGTCCCTTTCAGGATGGCCCGACTTGTATGTTCGGCCCGAAGGGCTTCATTCATTCAGTTTGCTCTCATGCGGACAGTCAGCCTAACTGAAATATCAGAATGCCTGAAGAAAGAAGGATGGAGTAGAGAGGATCCCAGGGACGTCGGACACGTTTGAACCACAGTGACTCCATTTGAGCGAGGGCTAGGAAAGTAAGGCTGGGACTTCCTGGGCTACATTCCCAGAATAGGTATTCCTAGCCTCTAGATGTTTACTGTTAAGGGAACGACTGATAATGTTTATTAAGTAGACCCAGACTTGGGAATGCCCAGATATCCTGATATCTGGAGAACAAACGCATTCCTAATTTTTCTTTAAAGATAATAATATTGTTTCAAAATATAGCAATTAAGAAAATTAATTCTTTATCACAAATCTTTGTACCAGAGCACATCTCCCCATGATCTTTTTTTATTCTATATACATACACATACGAGCATTGTACCGAGGGTGGACACATTTCCTCCTCTTACTTTCAGAAATGTCCTACTCTGTCTATGGAGTAGCTGCACTTTTACCACTTTACTTTATTAATAAACTTGCTTTTGCTTTGCACTGTGGACTCGCCCTGAATTATTTCTTGTGTGAGGTCCAAGAACCCTCTCCTGGAGTCTGGATCGGGACGCTTTCCTGCAACAGTGGGACAGCTCAGAGTCTGGATCCAAACGTGTCTCCCACCTACTCCACTTACAGACTCTTCAGGTAAATAATTATTACATTCGCATTTTTTTTCCTTCAACAAATTTTGTTACTGGTAATCTGAGCCATCCTATGGGATGTACCTTCTGTGTACCATGTTGAGGAATTTACTCCAGCATGTGCTTCTGTACAGTTGGTGAGGAAATCAAAATTTTAAAAAAACCCTGAGATTCAGGAAACTATATCCAACAAATGAATGCAATGATTGGAAGTTCTGGTGTTACAGGAAAGGGGCCCCAATCCAGACCCCAAAGAGGGTTCTTGGATCTATTGCAAGAAACAATTCAGGGAGAGTCCTTAGTGCAAAGTAAAAGCAAGTTTATGAAGAGAGTAAAGTGGAGAAAGAACAGCTACTCCATAGACAGAGTGGGACATTCCTGAAGGTAAGAGGAGGAACGCGTTCACCCTGGGTACAATGCTTGTATATATGGGGAAATGTGCTCTGCTACAAGGATTTGTGATAAAGGATTAATTTTTTTACTTACTATATTTTGCAAGAATCAATATTATTATCTTTAAAGCAATATTAGGAATGCCTTTGTTCTCCAGATATTGTGATATCTAGATACTCCCAAGTCTGAGTCTGTCTAGTAAACATTATTAATTTGTCCCCCTCACCTTAAACATCTAGAGGCTGAGGATACCTAACTTTCTGAGAATGCAGCCCAGCAAGTCCCAGCTTCATTTTCCCAGCCCTCACTCAAAATGGAGTCGCTCTGGTTCGAAAGCCTCTGACACTCAGATCATAGCTGCTACGCAGCAAGCAAGAAAAATAGCTGGTGTGAGCTGAGGCAGGAGGCAGCTATCTGGGCTATCTGGGTGAGGCAAGATGTTATGGATTAGATATTATGCCCAGGGTTTGATAATGGCAAAAGTATTATGCAGAGTAAATAAAGTCAGTAGAAACCAAATGTTTTGCAGAAGATTCCCAAAGACCGTCTGCTGAGATTGCATTGGCCAGGACTGGGTCATAACCTTTCACATGCCACAGGCAGGGAGACATCATTATTAAGTAAAAGGCCAACATCCTTTGAACTTAATGGGACTCTGCACACCCCCAAAATAGATATCTTCTGTCATGAAGAAAGTAAGTGGGGAAATCAACACTTTCCACGGTAGCATTTCACCAACTCATGAGAAAAGACTGCAAACTTGGGCCCAGAGTCTCACCTTCCCACAATGCCAGGACAACAACATCCCCAAATCTTAGGTCACCCCAGGAGACAGGACAGAGAAGGGAAGCAGTAGACTCAGATCCAAGTGGAAGTTACAAAATGCCTGAGGAAATTACATAGGTACATAAATTGTCTGCACTTGGCGGTGGGGGCTTGGTAAGTACAATTATTTGAATTAAACGGTTGTGTTTGCACACCAGAGTCTGACTGTAAAATTCACGCTACTTCTGTAATGAGCCTGAACTAATTTTATAATCAGAAAAAGGTCATGTTTTACAAGTAGTAAGAGGTAGCTGGGCACAGTGGCTCACGCCTGTAATCCCAGCACTTTCGGAGGCTGAGGTGGGCGGGTCACCTGAGGTTGGGAGTTCAAGACTAACCTGGCCAACATGGTGAAACCTTGCCTCTACTAAAAATACAAAAATTAACTGGGCACGATGGCCTGCGTCTGTAATCCCAGCTACTTGGGAGGCTGAGGCCGGAGAATCTTTTGAACCCGGGAGGCGGAGGTTGCAGTGAGCCGAGATCGTTCCACTGCACTCCAGCCTGAGCAACAGAGCAAGACTCTGTCTCAAAAAAAAAATAAAATAAATAAGTAGCAAGAGGTATGCAGAAAGCAGAGCTAGTCATGGAGCTGGAGAGAGATGCTGACTTTTTGCAGATGAAGATGGTAAAGCCATTATGTGCTTCCATTAAATGTGTTGTGGGAAGGCTTGATACCCATTTGATCAGTCATAGTAATTTCCTTGGCAGTAAGCTCCAGTTTGATTTTACAACAAATATTTCCATACCGAGATTGATTTTGTAGCTTTTCCTGTGAATATTACTGGTGTTGCTAGACTTGCAATGGCAGCTTCCACTTACATAGAAATTGATTGCATTAAAAGGGCTTTGCAAGGCAGAGAAATTCAATTTGCTAGCCATTTACTTCAAAGAGATTTTTCTGAGCAAGAAAGAAAGCAAAAGATTTCTCATCACTAAGAAGATTAAGAAAGTTTCAGAGCCTCAGGAGAAAATGTAAAAAGAGGCTGGTCAAACAGTCAGAAACTACATTATTGAAGAGCAATTCTGTAACAGTCATTGAGGTTTTTTCATCTTCTAATGACCGTTGATTGCCTGACACTACTCAAGGCTTGGCAGGTTCTGGGAAAAAGAAATACCACACAACTGCTCACATACTTGTTTTGAGCTTCATTCATTTTTTGGAGATAATCGTTATGTAACATATATCCTCCTAAGTGTTTTAATTTTTCTAAAATATATATTATGTTTAAAATTACAAGAGATTTAAAAATTTTTTGAAAGATATTTTCCTATAATCTCAATTCTGGTTTTTAAATTCATCTATAATTTATAGTCACTTTATGATTATGAAATGGTATATGAATTTGGACACTACAAAAATTAACTCATTAGTTCAATACTCAGTTATGCATTATTTAAAGTTCATCTATTTACTAAACATGCACAGGCAAGGTTTTGTATTAGGATGTCATTTAATATTATATTGTGAGCATTTTCTTTTCTTTTCTTTTCTTTTCTTTTCTTTTTTTTTTTGAGACGGAGTCTCTCTCTGTCACCCAGGCTGGAGTGCAGTGGCAGGATCTCAGCTCACAGCAAGCTCCACCTCCTGGGTTCACACCATTCTCCTGCCTCAGCCTCCCGAGTAGCTGGGACTACAGGTACCCGCCACCACGCCCGGCTTATTTTTTCTATTTTTTAGTAGAGTTGGGGGTTTCACACTGTTAGCCAGGATGGTCTCGATCTCCTGACCTCATGATCTGCCCGCCTTGGCCTCCCAAAGTGCTGGAATTCCAGGTGTGAGCCACTGCGCCCGGCCTGTGTTTTCTTGTATCATTAAAGATTATTGAAATAGATGATATGCCTGATTAATATTCCTTTAAAAGTCTGTTACCATATTTTATTGAATGATTTCTGTATTGTTGGACACATTCTGCTTCTAACAGTTTAGTAGTAAAATGTACTGAGAGAAATATCAGCTTTTTTATAATCAGCTTTTTGGCCATGAGCTTTTTTTATAATCAGAAATAAGCACATGTTATTTTCTACAGGCAGATTCCCACATTTGTAATTACTACCCAACTATTCATTGTTTAATTTTACTATATGTTAGTTTGAAGATATTAACAGTTTAAGACATTTACATGTCATTCGCTAATCATAATAGTGCTTGGACTATGCAGGAAGTACCATGAGGATGTACACAAGGTTCATTGAAGAACATGCCAAGTATTTATTATGTTAAAATAATAATAAGAACTCCTATTCTTAGTTTATTAAAATTGTGTTTTAAAAATAAAAGAAAAGAAGTGTTGGTTTTTATTAAATATCACTTCTGCAGCTATTGATGGGGTGCCATAGCCTAGTACATTGCTTATTTTGAAGCAATGTGATGTATTGTAAGATTTTTTAAATGGGAAAGAAAGTCCTTCATTCCAGTAAGTACTATTTGGTTATTGAAAATTTTCTTTTAAAATTATTGTTGAGATTGATTTAATTCTTTCTGGGATTTTTGTCCAGAGAAGCAAAAACATTGATAGCTTTTTCTTTGGAACTACACTGGGTTATTGTGTGTAACCTGTCTTAATATAGCGAGTTGATTAACCTTCTAATTTACTGCATGCTTTGAAACACAGTATATAGTGTCCTACAATCATTGCAAAAAGATTTCCCATGAAGTTTTCCACACCTAGAGCTCGTGGAAGGTAGTTTTCCACCACATTTGTTAACTTCAGGCTAAATTCAAGGTCATCGTGCCCTTTATTGCCCTTGCAAAGCCCCTCTTTCTTGACTTATATATATAAATGGCATTTTGCTTTCTCTCTCTTTCATACCCTAATTCCATTCCCCTGCCATAGGCAGCCATTCAAACATCATTGATACATATTCTTTCATTTGTATTCGTTCTTAACGCAGTTCGTAATATTGCTTTCTGAACATGTACTTCTACGTTAAATAAATAGCTTTTGATATAGACTTTAATCTATTTCTCATTTTCCACTCCAACCTATGTTTCTATTTTGTTTTGTTTTGTTTTTGAGACAGAATTTCGCTCTTGTCACCCAGGCTGGAGTGCAATGGTGCGATCTCGGCTCACTGCTACCTCTGCCTCCTGGGTTCAAGCAATTCTCCTGCCTCAGCCTCCTGAGTACCTGGGATTACAGGCATCCGCCACCATGCCCAGCTAATTGTTTGTAGTTTTAAAATCTATTTTCTATTTCAGTGCTTACAACTACTTTGTGACCTATTATTTTTACATTATATTTCCAGTATGAATCCATTATGTCTTAAATTTCCCCAAGTTGGCCGGGTGTGGTGGCTCACGCCTGTCATCCCAGCACTTTGGGAGGCCGAGGCGGGTGGATCACAAGGTCAGGAGATTGAGACCATCCTGGCTAACATGGTGAAATCCCATCTCTACTAAAAATACAAAAAATTAGCCAGACGTGGTGGCGGGCACCTGTAGTCCCAGCTACTTGGGAGGCTGAGGCAGGAGAATGGCATGAACCCGGGAGGCGGAGCTTGCAGTGAGCCGAGGTCATGCCACTGCACTCCAGCCTGGGCAACAGAGCGAGACTTTGTCTCTAAATAAATAAATAAATTTCCCCAAGTTATGGACAACTTGATTGCCTCTAACCACCACTCCCAAAGACAATGTTCTGATGAATGTAATTGTACACATCCCATCATCAAATAGTGTGAGAACTGTTCTCTATATGGTCACAGCAGCAGGACTGATGGTCACAACGTCTGGGCATATTTAATTGGACCAGGGCCCCCAGGCTCTCTGCAGAACGGCTGCACCTGTGTGTATGCTTATTGGCTGCGGATTAGGTTTCCTCCATCCACAGAATTTTACTAACACTGCATTACCCAGCTGTTTTTGCCAATCTCTTATGAGTAAAATGATATCCGATTATTGTTTTAATTTGCATTCCTTTAATTACTATAATGTTTGAACAACTCTCCAAATGCTCTTTTGCTTTCTGGCTTCTTTTCTGAATTACTTTATCTGTTCATATCCTTTGCTTAGTATTTCAACCGATGTGCCTATATTTCCTCTTGTTTATTTGAAGAGTCTTTGCATAATCTGGGTATGGATGCTTTTCAGTATTAGACTTGGAAAATAGTTCACCCCAATCTGTGATCTGTCAGTAAACTGTGTCATATTCCTTAAGGAACATAATTTTTTCTTTTGATATAATCACATATCTAATATAGCAATATTATATCTTGTGATTTGTGCTTTTGGCATTTAGGTTATGAAGACCATCCCTGCTCTTAGGTTACAATTGTATTTTCCTACATTGTCATCTATTCAATTCTTTTCCTTTCACATTTAGTTTTTAAGATACCTGGAACCAAATGCTACAGATATGTTTATTAAAAGCAAAATCTATGTATTACTTTGTTTCTTTCAGACTACACTGTGTTATTATGTATAATATCTTGAAAAAGTGAATTGATTAGTTTTCCAACTTACCGGGTTATTTGAAACACAACATATATTGTCCTAGAATAATGGCAAATAAACTACCCATAACGTTGCCCATATATGTAACTATATATGTGTGTGGGGGGGGGGTGTATCAGACTAACTTCAAGGCAATCATGAAATTGTATTTTTATATTTTTCTTTATGTAGTGACTCAGTTTTTCCAAAACCTTGTGCTAAAATGTTCCTTTGGCTATTGGGTTTTAGTGCCAACTTTTCCAGATTTTATGAGCCTATCTAGGCTTAAATATGTCGTTGAGATCTCTATTGTGTCACATTAGCCTTGCAGATTGTTGTTGAGCCAGCACCATACTGGTCTTATTTATTTATTTGTTTATTTATTTATTTTTATTTTTTTTGAGACGGAGTCTTGCTCACCCAGGCTGGAGTGCAGTGGCCAGATCTCAGCTCACTGCAAGCTCCACCTCCCGGGTTCACGCCATTCTCCTGCCTCAGCCTCCTGGGTAGCTGGGACTACAGGCGTCCGCCACCATGCCCGGCTAATTTTTTTTATATTTTTAGTAGAGATGGGGTTTCACGGTGTTAGCCAGGATGGTCTCGATCTCCTGACCTCGTGATCCGCCCGTCTCGGCCTCCCAAAGGGCTAGGATTGCAGGCATGAGCCACCGCACCCGGCCTACTGGTCTTATTTTTATAACTTTGTGGTATATCTAAGTATCTGATATGCTTAATCATTCTTCTTTGCTCTTTTTTAAAATAAAGAGTCTTAATTATTCAAAACACTCTGTATCTCATAAATTTTTGAATCAATGTATTGACTTTCTCAAAAACTCCAGTGGGAATTTTGATTGAAATGACTTGAATCTATAGATTAATTTGGGAATAACTAACATGTTTATATTTTTAGCTCATCCTAATCATGTGCAAGAAATGTCGTTTGTTTTAGAAAACTGTAAGTCACTTTAAAAAGTTACTTTTAACAGTGATTGTGTGTTTATTTTTTCGCTGTTTGTAATAAAGTGTCTGACCCTAATGGCTTAATGGTTGACTCCTGAGACAGCTTTTTAAGCCTCATTCCTTCTTCTTACCCTTGTGCCTCATTTCTTGGCAAGCTGAGAAAAAAACCTGGTGCTCTCTCCTTTGTCACCAGTTGGGGTTTCAAACCATGCAATCACCTACTGATGTACACAATTCCTCACCCAGGCCCCACCCCCTGTGTGCAATACACAACCCTAGCCAAGCCAGGTGCAGTGAGTGGTGTGTGCCTGTTGTCCCAACTACTCAGCAGCTGAGGCAGGAGGATTGTGTGAGCCCAGGAGTTCCAGGCTAGCCTGGGCAACATAGTGAGACCCTGTCGGTATTAAAACAAAACAAAACAAAACAAAACAACAACAACAAAAATAAGCTAGCCAGTCTCCTCCCTTTCCCCACTCTCTCAAGCCACTTTTAGTCCAGCTTGGGAAGCTGCCACGCTCTCCCGCAGGAGCCCTGCTATGCGAGCGATCGGCATTTCACACCCTCTCAGTGTGAGTGTGGCAACAGCCAAACCAGATTTTGGATGAGGGTCCATCTTCTTTCTGCAGAGGAACAGCAACGATATTTAATTATATTTTATTTTTATTATGGTCTTATATTTTGTAAAGTATTATATTTTTTAGTAGTTTTACTTTTGTAGAGAAATATTTGGTTTTAGAAATTGACCAGAATCTGACACTTTGCCAACCTCTTGTTGTTTTAATAATGTATTTGTGTATTCTCTTATTTTTTCTATTCAAATTATCATGTGATCTATACATAACAATAGATTTATCTGTTCCTTTCTAATCCTGACACCTGATAATTCTATTCTTTTCCTAGATGATTATCTAGAAGCTCCAAAACAACGTTAAATTAATATGGCTCTAGTGGGGATTTTCACCTTATCCTGATCTTTTTTTTTTTTTCTTCGGAGTCTCGCTCTGTCGCCCAGGCTGGAGTCCAGTGGCCGGATCTCAGCTCACTGCAACCTCTGCCTCCCGGGTTCACGCCGTTCTCCTGCCTCAGCCTCCCGAGTAGCTGGGGCTACAGATGCCGCCACCTCGCCCGGCTAATTTTTTTGTATCTTTTAGTAGAGATGGGGTTTCACCGTGTTAGCCAGGATGGTCTCGATCTCCTGATCTCGTGATCCGCCCGCCTCGACTTCCCAAAGTGCTGGGATGACAGGCGTGAGCCCCCGCACCCGGCCCTTACCCTGATCTTAAAGAGAAGGCATCTAAAGGTTATCTGTTAAGTGTGTGTATCCTGTAGATTTTATATGCTATATATATTTTTGGAATGTAACATCTTCCAAGATGAAGAAGTTTCCTTCTATTTCTAATTCACTGAGTTCCGTTTTAAATCTTCTTTTATGTTTAATTTTTGTGGGTACACAGTAGGTGCATGAGATGTTTGGATACAAGCATGCAATGTGAAGTGACCACATCGTGGGGAACGGGGTGTGCATCCCCTCAAGCGTTTATCCTTTGTGTCACAAAAACTCCAATTACATTGTTTTAGTTATTTTAAGATGTACAATTAAGTTATTATTGACTATAGTCACCTTGTTGTGCTATCAAATAGTAGGTCTTGTTCATTCTTTCTATTCTTTGTACCCATTAACCGTTTTTACCTTCCCTGCAACTCCCCACTCCCCTTCCCAGCTTTTGGTAACCATCTTCCACTCTATGTCTATGAGTGCAACTGTTTTGATGTTTAAATCCCACAAATAATTGAGAACATGTGATGTTTGTCTTTCTGCGCCTGGCTTATTTCACTTAACGTAATGATCTCCAGTTCCATGTGTGTTGCTGCAGATAACAGAATCTCATTTGTTTTTATGGCTCTGTAGTATTCCATTGTGTATATATGCCATGTTTTCTTTATCCATTAAGCTGTTGATGGACACTTAGGTTACTTGCAAACCATAGCTATTGTGAACAAAGCCGTAACAAACATGGGAGTGCAGATATCTCTTCTGTATGCTGATTTCCTTTCTTTTGGGAATGCCCAGCAGTGGGATTGCTGGATCCTATGGCAGCTCTATTTTTAGTTTTTTGAGGAACCTCCAAACTGCTCTCCATAGTAGTTGAACTAATTTATATTCACTTCAACAATGCACAAGAGTCACCTTTTCTCCACATCCTTGCCAGCATTTGTTATTGACTGTCTTTTGGGTATAAGCCATTTTATCTGGGGTGAGATGATATCTCATTGTAGTTTTGATTTGCATTTCTCTGATGACTAGTGATGGGGAGCCCTTTTTCATATACCCGTTTGACATTTGTATGTCTTCTTTTGGGAAATGTCTATTCAAACTTTTTGCCCATTTTTTGATTGGATTATTAGTTTTTGGTTTTTTTTTCCTGTAGAATTGTTTGACCTTCTTGTATATTCTGGTTATTAATCTCTTGTCAGATGGGTAGTTTGCAAATATTTTCTCCCATGCTGTGGGTTGTCTCTTCACTTTGTTGTCTGTGTCCTTTGCTGTGCAGAGGCTCCTTAACTTAATGTGATCCATTTGTCCATTTTTGCTTGGGTTGCCTGTGCTTGTGGGGTATTGCTCAAGAAATTTTTGCCCAGACCAATGTCCTAGAGATTTTCCCCCAATTTTTTTTGTAGTAGTTTCATAGTTTAAGGTCTTAGACTGAAGTCTTTAATCCATTTTGATTTGATTTTTGTATGTGGTGAAAGATAGTTGTCTAGTTTTATTTTTCTGCATATGGTTATCCAGTTTTCCCAGCACCAATTATTGAAGAGACTGTCTTTTCCCCCAGCATATGCTCTAGGCAACTTTGTTGAAAATGAGTTCACTATAGGTGTGTGAATTTATTTCTGGGTTCTCTATCCTATTCCATTGGTCTATTTGTCTGTTTTTATGCCAGTACCATGCTATTTTGGTTACTATGACTCTGTAATATAATTTGAAGTCAGGTAATGTGATTCCTCTAGTTTTGTTCTTTTTGCTTAGGATAGCTTGGCTGTTCTGGGTCTTTGTGATTTCATATAAATTTTAGGTTTGTTTTTTCTATTTCTGTGAAGAATGTCATTGATATTTTAATAAAAATTGCACTGAATCTTTGCAATGGCTTTTGGTAGTACGGTCACTTTAAAACTATTGATCCTTTCAATCCATGAGCATGGAATATTTTCCATTTTTCTGTTGTCTTCTTTATTTCCTTGGTGTTTTATGGTTTCCATTGTAGTTTTTTTTTTTTTTTTTTTTTCACTTCTTTAGTTAATTCCTAGGTATTTAATTTTATTTGTGGCTATTGTAAATGGGATTACTTTTTAAATTTCTTTTCAGATTGCTTACTGTTGTCATTTAGAAAAGCTACTGATTTTTGCATGTGGATTTTGTATCCTGCAACTTTACTGAATTAGTTTACCCGTTCTAATAGTTGTTTTGTGGAGTCTTTAGGTTTTCCAATAGTTGAGTTACTTTTTAATATCATAAAAATGTTTTGAACTTTTTGGAAGCTTTCTTTGAATCTGTTGAGATAAGCATTTATTTTTTTCTGCATTCCAACATGGTATGTTCCACTGACAGATTTTCTAATGTGAATTCTCCATGCAGTTCTTAGTTAAACAGAATTTTGGCCTGTAGTGTATTCATTGCCATCCATTTCTAAGTATTTATAATCCTCAGAATTATTTTAAATTTAAGAATCATTTTTCCAAAATATGTAAAATTTTAGCAGGAACATATTGTATTATATTTTAAAAACAGTCTGTATGATACTGGTTCGTTGGAATTGGTGGAAGATTTTCCTTTATGGCGTAAATAATTCATATGTTACCAGATCATTTAATGTCTCTATCCCAGGTATAGCGTTCAGATTGGCTCAAGTTTTCATTTTAAGTGATATTTTAATTTTAAATGCAACTCTTTGTATAGTTATTTTTGTGTTTGCTCTAGGGATTACAATATACATACTGAATCTTTAAAAGTCTATTTAGAATAAAAATTGTACCTGCCTAAGTGCAATATAGAAACCTTTATAGGTCCCTTTAAACTCGTTTTTTTTTTTTTTTTTGGTATGTTAGCGCATATATTTTCTATGTTGTACAGACTCATTTAATCTAAAATATTTCTTACCGAATTCTGGGAAATTTGTTCTAATTTTATCACAGAAGTTATTTCCTGGGACGTTTTCTTTTTTTGCACTTCTGTTACTTCCTATTTTCCAGATGTTGTCACTTATATATTTTCTCTCTCTTTGCTATTCCTAACTTCTGATTCTTCGGTGCTGCCTTTGAGACTCCAGTATGATCTTCCAGGCCACTCACTTGTTCTTCAGTCATTTACATTCTATTTATTCCTTTCCACATGTTCTTTCCTAAAACAGTTTCATATTTTATAACTGATATTTTATCATATTCTTTTTTATGTCGTTTCATCTCATGCTACTAATGTTCTCTTGCTTCTTTGATATATTGATTTTGCCTCTTTTACTTTATTGCTCCATCTTTTTCAATAATTTCACTTCATGTCAAAAGTGTCTGGTTTTTCCTTTTTAATTCTAGAAGTACTTTTTAGATGTCTGGTCATTCTGTGTGAGGCAGCAGCTGACTTGCCTGGTGACAGGTGTTGGAGGAAGGTTAAAGGCCAGGTCTCAGGTTGTGTCCTTCCACATAATTGGCACATTTTTTTTTTTTTTTTTTTTTTTACTGTCAGTTATAGTTTTCTTACCTTCAGTTATGTATTTGTCTTTCACTTGTTTATTTGCATTATTTTTCTTATTTTAAATGACTCTTTCAGCATAACAAATACAGTGCCTTGTACACAGTAATCGATACATAATTATGATTTCCATTGTTACCATTAACAGTAAGGTTTAATTCTGCACATGAATATCCAGTTGTTCCAACACCATTTGCTGAAAAGCTTGTTCTTTGTCAAGAATCATTTGCTGACTTTCTGGAGTCACTGTTTTATTCAGTTGACCTGTATGTCTTGCCCTTTCACCAATACCATACTGTCTAGGTTAGTTTACTGTGGATTTATGGTAATTCTAAAAATGTAGTGGTGAGTCATCATTCACCATTGTATGATGATGGTGAAGGGTGAAGATTTTTTTCTCAAAACATACTTGATGCATTTATACCTTGGGAACTTTGAACTTTGTATTGCCTCTGTTTTCCTACAAATCTCATGGTTAACTTCTTCCATGACTCAGATTCCAACTGAAAATTTGTTTTCTAAGGAAAATTTTTTTTTTTTTTTTCTTAAATACAGGGTCTTACAGTGTCACCAAGGCTAAAGTGCAGTGGCACAATCTTGGCTCACTGCATCCTTGACCTTCTGGGCTCAAGCAATCCTCCCACCTCAGCCTTCTGAGTAGCTGGAACTACAGGCATATGCCACTATGCCCTGTTCATTTTGTTTATTTTACTTTATTCTTTTTTGAGACAGGATCTTACTCTGTTGCCTAAGCTGGAGTGCAGTGGTGCTATCTTGGCTTACTGCAGCCTTGGCCTCCTGGGCTCAAGTGATGCTCCCACCTCAGTCTCCCAAGTAGCTGGAACCAGACCTGCACTACCAAACCTAGCTAATTTTTGTATTTTTTGTAGAGACAGTATCTCACTATGTTGTCCAGGCTGGTCTTGGACTCTGGACTCAAGCGATTTTCCCACCCAGGCCATTCTAAGTGCTGGGATTACAGGCATGAGCCACCAAGCCTAACCAATGAAACTTGTTTTTTTGCATCCTGTTTAATATGGTTTCTCTCACATAATTTTCTATTATAATATTTTATTTTAATTTTGTTACTGGATATACCACAATTAGAAATTATCTTTATTGTTTGTTTCCTGTCTCCTTCAGTAAAATTTAAACAGTGGTTCAGTAACCACGTTAGCTACTGTTGGAGCAAAAACCAGGGCCTAAGCTTATCTAATACAATGTGTATTACTTTTTAAAAATGTGTGTACATTTCTTTAAATGTTATTTCTTAAGTTTCACAAAATGCTAGTCAAGATATCTTCAATAGACAGTTTGGGAACATGCTTATTAAAAGACTTTTAGACTTTAGCAATAATCATGAAGGTTACATTTTATCCTTTTTTGTTTTTTTTTTCAGGAACGCAGTCAAAGAACACAGAACATTTTATGCCATTTATGAAACCAGGTACGTCCATTATACCTGCATTTTATCAATGAAAGGTTTTCACTTCTTACTAATGCTATGAGTATTAGTAGTGATTGCAATATGAGTCTATAACTTATTTTATGTATTTTGTTTTTGAAATGTTTGTCTAAATTATGTTAAGGAACAGATAGAGAGAGACTAAAAGAATATAGTGATGAAATAGTATCACCTTAACTTGTGTAATGTTGCTATAAGTTTAAATGAAAGTTTTGTTGAATTCCATCAGGGCATCTGATTCTAGGACTAGGTGCATGCAAGTTTAATATCGAGTGATTTCGCATGGGAAAGAGCTTCAGACATCCTCATTTGCCATGTTTGGAGAGGTAGCCCACGAAGTTTAGGCTTGCCCAAGATCACACAGCTACTCAGAAGAGGAGTTAAAAAAAGAAAATATGTTCCTTACCTTTATCACCATGCTCTCACATTGCTCCACAATGACTGGCCAAAAAAAAAAAAAAAAAAAAAAGCCCATGTAATTATTTTGTGCGTATAAAATCATGTTCTCCAACTGATATTCTCTTAGAAAGAAACAAACTGACAAGAAAATCTTGCAGTAACTGTTTAGAAGTCATATATTTGAAGAAAACTAATCGTGTAATACTTTTCTTTAATCTTTAAAGATTCATCTACACTACAACTTCACAGTTAAGACTTCTCTAGATACCAACCCCTCCCAACCTCCAAACCAAATCAGCCAGCATTCCAGCCAAGGTTCATTCTCCTCTGGGTCCATTCTTTTTTAATGTTTAAAGCTTTTCTATGTAAAAATATAACCCCTCCTTCCTTCCTATTTTCTTTCCTTCCTTCCTTCCTTTCATATACCCAGTCTCAGTACTATAATATGAACTACAGTAGTTGTTAGATATTATTGGTAGAATTCATAATTTAATATTAAACATAATTATAATTTATCATTTTGCATATATATAATTTTATTCTTTCATCCATATGTGAGCATCAAGAAATGCTCCAATGGATATCTGAAAATCAAACACATTCCTATCTGTAATATTCCTCCTCATAATGACGTGGGTCAACTCCCCTGACCATATGGCAACTCCAGTTTTAGCCATCAGGTTTACTGGCATGAGAAACCCAAAGTGACAAAGCAACAATAGCTTTACTGTTATTGAGGTTATTAATGTGCCTACTTGTGGGAGTGTCCTTTTTCTGAGAACCAGGACAAGTATACCCAAAATACTGATTTTTTTATTATTCACTGTTAACATTAAGGTTCACACTTTGTGTTGCAAATTCTATGGCATTTGAAAAATGTACAATGACATATCTGTACTTGAGAACAAGTATAGTATAATAGTAACATATTCTGTGTGTATTACAGTATCATACAGAGTAGTTTCACTGCCCTAAACTCCTCCTGTTCTTAATCTATTCATGCCTCCTTCTCTCCCCATGAAGCTTTGAGAACCATTAATCTCTTCTTACCGTCTCCATCATTTTGCCTTTCCAGAATGTCACATAGTTGACATTCTGTACCCTGCCAAAACTGGGTTCTTGGGTTCTTGTGCTGAGCAGTATGCATTTAAGAACATTCCATGAATTTCTGTGACTTGATAGCTTATCCCTTTTTATCTCTGAATAATCTTTCATAGTATGAATGTGCCACAGTATGTTTAGACACTCAATTATTGAAGGATCTCTTGGCTGCTTTCAAGTTTTGACAGTTATGGATATAACTACTACAAACATTTGTGTGCAGATTTTTGTGTGGACATACATTTTCGACTCAAATTAATAAATACCAAGAAGCATGATTGTAGATTAAACAGTGTATTAGTCTGTTTTCATGCTGCTAATAAAGACATACCTGAGACCAGGTCATTTATAAAGGAAAGAGATTTCATTGACTCAGTTCCACATGGCTGGGTAGGGCTCATAATAATCATGGCAGAAGGCAAATAAGTAGCAAAGTCATGTCTTACATGGCGGCAGGCAAAAGAGCTTGTGCAGGGAAACTCCCATTTATAAAATCATCAGATCTCATGAGACTTATTCACTACCATGAGAACAGTATGGGGGAAACCACCCCTATGATTCAATTATCTCCACCTGGCAAAACCCTTGGTACATGGAGATTACTACAGTTCAAGATGAGATTTGGGTGGGGACACAGCCAAACCATATCAAATGGTAAGAGTATCTTCAATTTTATAAGAAACTGCCAAACTGTCTTTCAAAGTGGCTGGACCGCTTTGCCTCCCAGCCAGCAATGAATGAGAGTTTCTGTTGCTCTATATTTCAGTCAGCATTTCGTGTTGCCTGTGTTTTCGATGTAGCCAATCTCACAGGTGTGTAGGGGCATAGCATTGATGTTTTATTTGTAATTCCACGAGGACATGTGATGCTGAGCATCTTTTCATATGCTTATTTGCCATCTGTGTTTCTTCTTTAGTGTGGTGTCTATTCAGGTCTTTTGCCCAATTTTATTTATTTTTATTTTTGTTTTATTTTAAATTCTGGGATACATGTGTAAGATGTCCACATTTGTTACAAAGGTGAATGTTAGCCATGGTGGTTTGCTGCACCTATCAACCCATCAACTAGCTATTTTTTATGCTGTCCTTCCTACCCCCTCCCCGAGATACTCCCCAGTATGTGTTGTTCCCCTCTCTGTGTCTATGTGTTCACATTGTTCGCTCCCACTTACAAGTGAGAACATGTGGTGCTTGGTTTTCTGTTCCTGCATTAGTTTGCTGAGGATAGTGGCTTCCAGCTGATCTATGTCCCTGCAAAGGATGTCATCTCACTCCTTTTTATGGCTGCATAGTATTCTATGGTGTATATGTACCACATTTCCTTTATCCAGTCTATTGTTGATGGGCATTTGGGTTGATCTTATGTCTTTGCTATTGTGAATAGTGCTGCAGTGAACATACATGTGCATGCATCTTTATAACAGACTAATTTGTATTCCTTTGGGTATATACAACAGAAAATGGGATTCTTGGGTCAAACGGTATTTCTTGTTCTAGGTCTTTGAGGAATTGCCAGACTGTCTTCCACAATGGTTTAACTAACTTACATTCCTACCAATAGTGTAAAATTGTTCCTATCTCTCCACAGCCTCATCAGCATCTGTTGTTTCTTGACTTTTTAATAATTGCCATTCTGTTTGGCATGAGATGGTATCTCATTGTGGTTTTAATTTACATTTCTGTAATGCTCAGTGATGTTGAGCTTTTTTTCACATGTTTGTTGGCCACATAAATGTCTTCTTTTGAGAAGTGTCTGTTCATGTCTTTTCCCCACTTTTTAATGGTGTCATTTGATTTTTTCCTGTAAATTTGTTTAAGTTCCTTGTAGATTCTGGATATTAGACCTTTGTCAAATGGATAGATTGCAAAAGTTTTCTCCCATTCTGTAGGTTGTCTGTTCACTCTGATGATAGTTTCTTTTGCTGTGCATAAGCTCTTTAGTTTAATTAAATCCCATTTGTCAATTTTTGCTTTTACTTGCAATTGCTTTGGACATTTTCATTATGAAATCTTTGCCCATGCTTATGTCTTGAATGGTATTGCCTAGATTTCCTCCTAGGGTTTTACATTTAAGTCTTTAATCCACCTTCAGTTAATTTTTGTGCAAAGTGTAAGTAAGGGGTCCAGTTTCAATTCTCTGCATATGGCTAGCCAGTTCCCCCAATACCATTTATTAAATAAAAGACCCTTTCTCCATTGCTTGTTTTGTCAAGCTTGTCAAAGATCAGATGGTTGTAGGTGTGCGGTCTTATTTCTGAGCTCTCTATTCTATTCTATTCCGTTGGTCTATGTGTCTGTTTTTGTACCAGCACCATGTTATTTTGCTTACTGTAGCCTTGTAGAATAGTTTAAAGTTGGGTAGCATGATGCCTCCAGCTTCGGTCTTTTTGCTTGTGAATGTCTAATTCTGTGAAGAATGTCAGTGGTAGTTTCATGGGAATAGCACTGAATCTATAAATTACTTTGGTTTTGTCCAATTTTTAATTGGGACATTTGTTTTTCTGTTGTTGAGTTTAAGGGTTTTTTTGGTTTATTTAATAGTTTGAAAATCAGTACTTTATCACATGTGTTTTGCAAAGATTTTCTGCCAGTCTGTGGCTTGTCTTTTCATTCTCTGAACAATGTCTTTCACAGGGCAGAAGTTTTTAATTTTAATGAAGTTCTACTTACTAATTTTTTGTCATTAATAGTGCTTTTTTTTTGTTGTATCTAAAAAGTCAACACCAAGCCTAAGGTTGCCTAGGTTTTCTCCTATATTATCTTCTAAATGTTTCTATTTTAGCATTTTACATTTAGGTGTATGATCCATTTTTAGTTAATTTTTATGAATTTTTATGAAGGTATGAGATCCCTCCCCCTCTCTCTCCATATCTACATCTGTATCTATGAGGTATGCATATATATGTATATATATATGGGGCACGTATACATATGAGGCATATATATATACACACATATATTTGCATGTGGATGTCCAATTGTTTCAGCACCATTTGTTAAAAATTCTATCATTTCTGCATTGAATGGCCATTGCTATTTTGTCAAATATCTGTCAACTCCACTTGTGTGAGTCTTTCTCAGCTCATTGTTCTGTTCCCTATATACATTTGTGTATTATTTCACCAATACCACACCCTCTTGATAATTGTAGCTTTATGGGCAGTCTTTTATTTTTAACTTTTATTTTAGGTTCAGAGGTACATGTGCAGGTTTGTTGTAAAGGGAAACTCATGTCATGGAGTTTGTTGTACAGATTATTTCATCACCCAGGTACTAAACCTAGTACCCAGTAGTTATTTTTCTTGGTCCTCTCTCCTCCCACCCTCCACTCTCAGGTAGGTCCCCACTGTCTCTTGGTCCTCTCTATGTGTTTACATGTTCTCATCATTTAGCTCCCACTTATAAGTGAGAACACGTGGTACTTGATTTTCTTTCCTGCATTAGTTTGCTAAGGATAATGACCTCCAGCTCTATCCACGTTCCTGCAAAGGACATGCTCTTATGGCTGGATAGTATTCCGTGGTGTATGTGTACCACTTTTTTTTTTATCCAAACTACCATTGATGGGTATTTAGGTTGATTCCATGTTCTTTGTATTGTATAGCACTATTGTAATAGTGCTACAGTGAATACACAAGTTCATGTGACTTTATGATAGAATGATTTATAATGTAATGGGGTTACTGGGTCAAATAGTAGTTCTGTTTTTAGCTCATTGAGAAATCACCATACTGATTTCCACAATGGTTGAAGTAGTTTATACTCCCACCAACAGTGTATAAATAACCCCTTTTCTCTGCAACCTCACCACCATTATTTTTTGATTCAGAGCCATTCTGACTGGTGTGAGACAGTATCTCACTGTGGTTTTTATTTGCATTTCTCTAATGATCACTGATATTGAGCTTTTTATCACATGCTTGTTGGCTGCATGTATGTCTTCTTCTGAAAAGTGTCTATTCATGTGCTTTGCCCACTTTTTAATGGGGTTGGTTTTTTTTTTTTGGTTTTTTTTGGTCAATTTAAGTTCCTTACAGATTCTGAATATTAGACCTTTATCAGATACATAGTTTGCCAAATTTTTTCCTATTCTGTAGGTTGTCTGTTTACTCTGTTAATGGTTCCTTTTGCTGTGCAGAAGCTCTTGAGTTTAATTAGATTCCATTTCTTAATTTTTGCTTTTGTCGTGATTGCTTTTGGTGCCTTTATCATGAAATCTGCTGATTCCTGTGTCAAGAATGATATTGCCTAGGAGCTTCTGGGCTGAGACTATGGGGTTTCCTAGATATAGGATCATATCATCTGCAAACAGAGATAGTTTGACTTCCTCTCTTCTTATTTAGATGCCCCTGATTTCTTTCTCTTGCCTGATGGCCCTGGCCAGGACTTCCAATGCTATGTTGAATAGGAGTGGTGAGAGCGGACTTCCTTGTCTTGGGCTGGTTTTCAAGGGGAATGCTTTATAAGAAGTCTTGAAGTTGGGTAGTGTCAGTCCTCAGTCCTCTGACTTTGTTTTTCTCCTTCAGCCTTTTGTTGGCTAGTTTGGCCCTCTTGCCTTTCCATATAAACTTTAGAATTAGTTAGTCAACATTTAGAGAACAATTTGCTGGAATTTTGATTGGTATTATGTTTAATCTATAGATCAAGTTAGAAAGAACTGACGTCTTGGGAGTGTTGAGTTTTCCTGTTCATGCACCGGAAATATCTCTCTATTTAGATCTTTGATTTATTTCATCGAGGTTGTAATTTTGTAGTTTTTCTCACATAGATCTTCTATAGGTTAGATTTATTCCTAAGTATTTCATTTTTCTGCCAATGATCGAATAGTTTTAAGTTATATTATTCTTTTATTGTTTACCATAGATATTATAGTAGGCATTCTTTTAGTAGAGTCTAATATGTATTATAATTGTCCTACTTCATAATTATCATTAATTTTAACTCTACATACATTTAAAACCCTGCAAGTTATTATAATTAGCATAGAAGTATGTTTTACACATTCAATATTCATTTAGATTTACTGACATATTTACCACTCATGTAGTTCTTAATTTTTTTATACACTACCATGTTTCTCTTAGCAATTATATTATCTATGGGAAGGATTCCTTTCAGTATCTCTTAGTGCAAGTGTACTGACAACAATTTCTCTAAGTTTTTTGCCTGATATGTCTTTATTTTTCCTTCAAAAGTGAAGCATGTTTTCACTGAGAATAGAATTATTTGTTGGCATGTACTTTCTTTCATCACTTTAAAGATCAGCTTCCAGTGCCGCCTTTGTAGTCCTTTTCCTGTTAAGAAGTCAATCACCGTCAGTCTTATTGCTGCTCTTTGAAGTTAATTTGTGCATTTTGGGGATGTGTGTACAATTTTTCCTTTGATTCTGATTTCCAAAACTTTTACTATGGTGTCATTTTCTTTTTTTTTTTTTTTAAAGATGCTTTGGTTTCATAGTTCCTGTGAATTTGTGGCTTAATCTCTTTTTACCAATTTTAGAAATGCCTTCTTAGCCATTATCTCTTCAAATATCGCTTCCACACCATTTGATCTCTTCTCTCCTTCTGGAACTTTAACTAGAACTATCTTATGCCTATTTCACCACAGTCTTAGTCTTTTATTCTCTTTTCTGGGTTTCCGTACTTCATTTTTTCCCATGCTTCTGTCTGGTTATCTCTTACTGACCTATCTTCCATGTAACCATTTCTCTCTTCACCGGATCCTATCTGCCATTTGGCCCATAGTTTGGGTTCTTTATTTGCCATTGAATTTTTTATTTTCCATTTAATTAGCTCATATAGATTTTCATTCTCTGAAGTCTTTTTCTATCTTGTCATCTATGTCAAGTATATTAATCAAAGTTTTGTTAAAGTCTGCATATGATAACTCTAATATCTGGATCACCATCGTTATGATTTTATCACTAGTTTTTTAGGTTCCAGGTCCTGGTATGTTTTTTAAATTTGATTTAATGCCAGAGATGTGCTTTAAAATACAAAAATCCTAGATCAATACTGTGCAATAGAACTTTCTATGAAAATGGAAATGTTCTATGTGTATGTCGTCCGATATGGTAACTATTAGCCACACGGAGCATTTGAACAGTTGAATTGTGATTAGTGTGTTGGAGGAAGCAATTTTTAATTTCATTTACTTTTAGTAAATTTAAATGTGAATAGCCACATGTGGCTTGGGGCTGACGTTGGTCAGCATGGTTCTAGATGAAGTTTCTTGCCTGGCACTGTGTAGTAAATGTTGCACATGCTCTGGGTGATATTTCTTCTACCAGAGAGCACAGTGTTTAGCTCGCAGCAGGAGGTAGAGCGGGAAAAGATCACTTTAACGTGATCAGGCGCCGAGCTGCGGTCCAGCATGTCTTTGCTCTCTCTCCGGTTACCCTGCCTCTTAGTTTGTGGTTCCCCAGGGTCATGCACGAAAGCCCAGTGTGAGAACCTGGGCCTCTCCACCTTGCCCAGTTCCGAATCCCAGTTTTTGTTTCCTGGAATGATGGGAACCCTGGTGGCTCTCCTCAGCCTTCCAGCCTGTCACGACCTGCCGGCTACTCAGCTTCTCTGCCTCTTGGCCTGTGCTGCTCAGGAACCAGCAAAGGGCTTAGGAGAGTAACGGGTCAAACTCTTGAAATCACTTTTCTGCACTTCTTTTTTCCAGGATCTTGGCCTCGCAGGCCCTGGCCGTGAGGATCAGGCAGCCCTGATCCTCCATTTTCATCTCATTAGGTCTGCCAGCCTAATGAAAGCTCTTCTCAGCCTTGAGCCCTCCACAGCTGCTTCCTGTTCAGCTTCACAGCCTCTGCCCCACACAGCTCAGGAATCATCAACTGGGCTGCCTTAGTGCAGACCCTGAGATAAATGTTACAGTAAAAGTCATTTATTTGGAGGCTGCAAGGGACACTGGTCATGGCATGGGGAAGTGATAGAGATGGGAGGGCAGCTAATAAATTTATTTTATTAAGCCAGTTACCACAGGAAGCAACTGGGGCTGAACTCTTCAGGAAAACTCTGGAAAATGGCTCAAAACACCTGTCTCACATTTGTCTTACTTCATTTTTGAGGGATCTAGGGGGTTTTTGCACCGACTCCCAAGGGCTGCGTTGGGAGGGAGGTGGTGTCTGAATCCCCACCCTACCTCCACCTCAGGTCCAGCCTGCCACCACTTAGAAGAGCCTTCTGAGCTTCCTCAAACCCCAAATTGTCAGGCACTGAGATGCACACACAGACATTGGAGGTCTGCTGGAGCATACCCAAAGGCTGCCAGCTGCAGCAGAGCAAACGTGACATGGAAGGTCAGGTTCACCTCAATGAATTTGTTTTCCTTCCAGGATTTCAGTCCCTTCAGTCCTGCATACTTTAAGAGCTCTAAAACGCCCTCATACATATATAGGTTTTTTTTGTTCTATTTTTATCCGTTTATTTTCTGCTTGTTCTAAGTGGGAAGATGGGTCTCCTGAAAGCTAGTCAGTCATAGCTGACAAGTGGAAAGCTAGGTTGTTATATTTTGGACACTAAAAGTATTTTACTGAATGATTTATGGGCCTGAACACTAAAATATCTTTTTATTGATTTGGAATTTGGATAACTGTTATCCAATTTGTACCAGTGAAATGAGAGTATTTTAAAGACCATCAAGCAATTCTCAACAAACACAGACCCACTGGAGACCCACTTCCTCATTTCAGTGACCTACTGATGTACGTCCCTTCCAATTAACTGTGTCTCCTACTGTATTTGTTTATTTTTTCATATGTGATTGTCTATGAAAAATTAAAGAAACAGAGTAAAATCTTCCAATATCATCCTTCCACACAGTTCATTGATGGAATCACTTTGAGAACAAAATGGCAATTGCTACGTGCGCGGAGAGTCCTCCCTGATGCGTGGTGTTTGTGCTTGCACAATTGTAATGGTCCTGGGCTTGCTGCCAGGCCACAGTCAGGCTCTGTTGCTGAGAGATCCTGGCCTCTAACTTGCTGAGAGCTCAGTTTCCCTTTTGGGTACTGCTGTTGGTGTCAGTTCTCATGCTCTCTGAAGCATCTACCACATCTTGGCTGTGTTTTACTACTGATTGACAACTGCCAATGTACATCTTCTCTTGGCATCCCTGGAACTCCCCACTTAGGTACTTCCTTGTTCCCCAGACGGGCTGCCCCTACCTCCTGCCTCATGCTCTGTGCAAAATTCTATCAGCACAGACCATGCCGAGCAGCTGGATGTGCATCAGGGACCATAAGTAGAGAGTTTCTGTGGACTGTCAGAGGCCACTGGGCAACAGGCAAGCAGCCGCCTTCATAGCAAGTTCAGGGAATGTGGACTAAGGAAGGAGGAATTTGGAGGAACAGCTTCCACCAAGCATTTTTGGTCATACATACTAACAGTAAAATATAATTCAATTCTACCCATATATACATTATGCTTTTTATAAAATGCACTAATGCAAATGAGATTTTTTTAATGTTCAAAAAAAAAAAGAAAAAAGCTCTCATTTCCTACCTCCAGTGGACAATTTTGATGACCTCTTGGGGAAACCATTAACGTAGACAAGAAGAAAGCCAGGTACCAGGAAACCCAAAGGCACTGCAACTGGAAAAGTGCCATTGTAAAGCAGCCCAAGGTCAGTCCTTGGGGTAGAAGTGACAACAGGCTGAGAGACCAATGTGTGCCAAGTTCCACAGGATGCAATCACTGAACTAGCTTCCCCCAGGACAGAATCCAATTTCAGAGGAGCTTAATGAAGCCCCGTAAGCAGAATGGTTAATGAGCAGCTTCCAGTTGAAGTGGAATGTGTAGAGAATGTGTTGTTTCCAGGGAGCAAAGCCAAAGAGATCCTGAGCTTGCACTGAGTTAGTTTCTTTGCCTTCGAAACCTTACATTCAATGCAATATATATTCCACTGCGCAGATATGTTTGTATCTGTTTTCCAACACGGAACATCAGGGTGGATTTTCTATCTGCTGGGGTGCAATTCAATCTCATTTGACTTACAGCAGAAGTAAGTATAGCATAACTTTTATGTCCCATCGTTTAAATTGAATGAGTCAAAATCTGATATTGGCTTTTGCAGTTAATGTTGAATTGGGAAAGAAAACGAAGCCACGGATGGTAGTTGTAAATGCTAGCATAGATTTGCAGGGGAGCCTTGCACGGATGCCTCTGCCGTCCAGCGTTTCTCACACCATCTATATTTGGCAGCAGTAGTAAAAATGTGACTAGGACTGTGAAGGTGCCGCCAATATTTGTGCTCCTTTTGACCAAAGTCAAAACTCAGTGCAGGATCCCCCATAGGAGGAGATGTTACAAGGCTCCTTGTCAATCTTCGTGCAGAGGGGAGGCACCGTGCTGCGTGCTGCCACCTGACCCTCCTTCTCATCAAATGGAGAGCACCAGGTAGCTTCCGAC
The DNA here is from genome assembly GCF_003255815.1 of Theropithecus gelada. NCBI lineage: Eukaryota > Metazoa > Chordata > Mammalia > Primates > Cercopithecidae > Theropithecus > Theropithecus gelada. The sequence goes on from NC_037674.1 coordinate 1,876,995, forward strand.
TTACGTATCTTTATTCCTGGTGCTTATCTGTTAATACCACACACCTGACAGGTTGACATCCCCGAGTTCCTGGAGTGAGAACACCTGCAATTATTCCCCAACCAGGGCACTGGAGCCAAGAGAAAGTGGCCTCTGCTCCATTCACAGTCGTGTGCATCTGACCCATTGTGACAAGATCCGAGAGAGTCTGACTCCACCTTAGGAGAGGATGTTTTGTCCTAGGAGTGTCTGCTTTCCCTTTCCTTGGAAGCTGGTATGCAAATATGTTATGAATATTAGGCAAAAAAATGTGATTATCATCATTTTTGTATCTAGTTTTTTTCCACTTTCTGTCCACCTATAAATTTGGCACCAATAAGTTTGAAAATAAGAGTTCTGGCAGGGTGCAGTGGCTCATGCCTGTAACTCCAGCACTTTAGGGTCCATGCAGGAGGATCAGTTGAGGCCAGTAATTTGAGAACACCTAGTGTCTCACTAGGAGCAACCTAGTGAGACCCTCAACTGTGCAAACATTTTTTTAAAAATTAGCCAGGTGTGGTAGTACACACCTGTGGTGATAGCTGCTGGGAAAGCTGAGGCAGGAGGATCGCCTGAGCCCAGGCTGCTATGAGCTATGATTGCGCCACTGCCTTCCAGCCTGGATGACAGAGCAAGACCCTGTGGAAAAGAAAGAAAAGAAAGAAGGAAGGAAGGAGGGAGGGAGGGAGGAAGGAAGGAGGGAAGGGGAAGGGGAAGAGGAGAAGGAAGGAGAAAGAAAGCGAGAAAGCAGAAAGAAAGCAAGAAAGATAGCAGGAAAGAAGAAAAGAAAGCAAGGAAGGAAGGAAGGAGGGAAGGAAGGAAGGAAGGAAGGAAGGAAGAAAGGAAAGAAAGAAAGAAAGAAAGAAAGAAAGAAAGAAAGAAAGAAAGAGAAAGAAAGAAAGAAAGAAAGAAAAGAAAGAGAAGAGAAAGAAAGAAGAAAGTAAAGAAAGAGAAGAGAAAAAAAGAAAAAAGAAGAAAAAAAGAAAGAAAAAGAAAGGAAGAGTTCTGTTTATATATTTGAGAGCATTAGGAAACTAGTCACAAAATGATCAGGGTTTTCATGGGCCTACAGTCAGCCTCCTTTTATCGTCTGGCCTCTGCTGTCTCAGGAATGTGCGGTGGGACAGCTGCAGAAGCCTTTCCCACACAGAGGCAGTCAGGGCTGTGCTGAGTGGCAGCTGTCTGCACGTTCCACCCAGGGACTTTAATGGGCTCAGGGCTGTGATCCTGTGAAAGGAGCAGCAAATGAGATAAGGCTTCTGGTCACTGAGATTTCTGCCTGGACGTAATTTCCAGAACTTGGCGCAGGAAACGGGAATCCCAGTCCGGCAGCCTGGTTGAGCTGAGGAGCGGGAGAGGGTCCTCAGAGGCTGAGGTCATCATCACATGGTACAAGACTCTCAGAGTGGAGGCAGATACACAGAGAAGGAGCTGCAGACACAGGCTTGGGTGCAACTTAGACTCAACATCCGTCTGCATGTGCCTAGGGTAAAGCTCCACATGGACAGGCAAAGAAAAATGTGCAGGAAAGACTAACTACTGGGAAATCAAAATTAAAAAAGAAAAGAAATCCTCAGAGATCACACAGGGCCAAGAATCATTTGAATTCCCCAAATCCAGACTGGAGAAAACTTGAATACCTGAGGTTTTCAGTAGGCCTCAGAAAGATGTCTTAGTAATGAGGCTAAACTAGACCTACAGGAATATCCGCCTGAATCCATCATGAACAAAACTCAAAAGCCAGTCTTGAAAACATCAGACTTATCCACTGAGGCCAGCCAGAACAGTCACAGGAACCTTTGCAGGCATACAGCAAAGCCCAAACTAAAAGATGTAACGTTCACAATACGTGGCATTTCACTGTATGTAAATTATCCTCCATAAAAGTTGACTTTAAAGAAATCAAATATTTTCATCTCAACAGACACATTAAAAAATTAGTAAAACTTAATACCAGCTCATTAAAAAGCAAAAAATCATTTAGCAAGCTAGCAATAGGAGACAGCATCTTAAAGGCTACGATGGGGCATCAGGCTCTATTAACATCACAGTTAATAAGGAAGCACTAAGCACAAACCCTTTCAATCTTTAACATCTGCTATCAGCATTTGTATTTATCAGAATACTTGAGGTGCTGACCAGCAAAATAAGACAATAGAACAAAATTAAAGATAGAGGGAAATGAACTTCTTACATAGTTACTGGCTGCGTATAAAGTCATATATTTAATAACGAAACTAATTAGAAAATTGACGTTTTAAGAAAAGCTACCCTTTATAGTAACCAAGAACTCCAACTTTTTACAATTGAGTTGTATATCGTTCCTAAGCATATATGAAGGCCTAGGGGAGAAGATTAAAATTTTATTGAAAGGCATAGAGAAGACCTAAATAAATGCAGAAATATATTATGTTCATGGATGGCATTATTGTAAAGGTGGCATTTCTTCTCAAAGTGATAGTAAATTCAACATAATTCTAATTATTCAACAGGGCTCTTTCTAAAACCTGACCTGGTGATATTAAAATTCAAGGGCAGATAAGACAACTGAAGAAGAGAAGTAGGTAGGGACCCATTCGACCACATTTTGTATGTTACAGCAAAGCTATGGTAAAGAAAATGTGGTTCCAGGAAGGTCACTAGGTAATGGACTGGACCAGAAATCCCAAAAATAAAGCAACAGAAGCACATGAGTATGGAGTGTGAGAGAGGTGGTGTCATAAATCAGAGAGGAAAGTGTGGATTTACTCATTCATGACACTAGGATAACGGACCGTACATGCAAAAGCAATAAAGCCAGGTTCGTATCTCATCCCTTACACGGAATTGGCACCAGATGGATAAAGCCAGGTCCGTACCTCGTCCCTTACATGGAATTAGCACCACATAGGTAAAGCCAGGTCTGTACCTCATCCTTTACACAGAATTGGCACCAGATGGACAAAAGGCAAAAAATGAGGAAATAAATTGTAAAACTTGAATAGAACAAAACACGAGAGAGTATCTCGATGATAGTGGTGGAAGAGATGCTCTTGAACTACACACACACACACACTCACATACACACACTCACACACACACACACTCACACACACACACACACGAGCACATATTACAAAAGAGAAGACTGATAAATTGACTTTGCCAAAAATTACAACTTCTGTAGGAAAAATGTGAAAATATAAGCCCAAAATTCAAATATGTGTGCAACCTTCAGTAAGTCATAAATAATATCCAGAATATATATATGTGTGAATATTATGTATAGTTTTCCTTTCTCCTAGTGATTTTATTTTTAGGTGAAGAGATATTCTGGCTATCCTTTAGTTGTTAATATGGAATCGTATTACATTGGTTAGAGCACATTGATTTCTGCTTTAACAAATTTGTAGACGTTTGCTTTTGCATAATACATGGTCAATTCCTGTGACTGGTCGTGTGTGTTTGCAAAATTTCTGTTGGTTTTATATATGTACATTATCATATTAGTTTTTTTTCTCCAAGCTAGTTAAACTTGTTATATACATCTCTTATATTCTTATTTATTCTGAAAGAGTTGTATTAATGTCTCTCACTAATTTTGTGGGTTCGTCAATTTCTCCTTACATTACTATTTATCTTTATCATTTACTTTATACACATATATTAACATCATTAGAGAAATAAAAGAGGAACTAGAACCCGCATTACAAGAGTATGTTGTAGATTACCCATTTCCAAGATGTCCATATATTGCTTATGTTTTAGAAAGACCATTAGTGATCTTGGAAATAAGGCATAAAATTATCCAAATTTAAACGTAACAAAAGTGGCTGGGCATAGTGGCTCATGCCTGTAATCCCAGCACTTTGGGAGGCCAAAGTGGAAGGATGGCTTGAGCCCAGGGGTTTGAGATCTGCCTGGGCAACATAGTGAGATCCCATCTGTACATCTCTACAAATAATTTTTAAAATGAGGTTGGTGTGTATGGTGGCATGTGCCTGTAATACCAACTACTCAGGAGGCTGAGATGGGAGGATTCCCTGAGCCCAGGAGTTTCAGGTTGCGGCGAGCTGTGATTGTGCCAGTGCACTCTGGCCTGGGCGCCAGAGCAAGACCTCATCTCCAGAAAAAAATAAAAATAAAAATAAAAAAAGAGTAATTTGTATATCAACAGTGTACATTGAAAAAATCAAGAATATATACTAAAATGATAATGATATTATTTTGTGTTGGGAACAAGAGCAATTTTATATTCTTTTTTATTTTCCAAAATGATACATATTATTTGCATACTTTTAAAAAGACTAAATAAGGGCAAGGTTATGTAAAATGGTAGGGGAACTATATGCATTGTTAATAATTAGTTTTAATGGGTAATATTTTGCGTTTCACTTCTTGTCTTTGAATTATAAATAAAGTGATATATATTTTAATATTTGATCACGCTTAGGGTACTGGCATGAATGACATGAAGAAGCCTACAGTAATACTAAACAGTCATATTGATGGCCAATAATTTGAAAGCTCATTATTTTTATCATACCTCAGCACATAATACCTGTTATGAGTTAATGCCTTATGTGAAAAAAATTAATTTCATGAGCTCACCTGGGGATTATACTCAGAAAGAAAAATGTAAGAAGGCTATCGTACATGAGTATAAGCCAATTTGTCAATTGCTTTTAATTAAACAATATATTTAAGGCTTTGGATTTCATCCTTACCATGTAAAGGAACTTGGAGTAGTCACTGCCGTCCTTACAACAAGAAAAGTCCCAACAAATTGAAAATGAACAGCTTTTCTAGGCTATCAGAGCACTGGAGTCACAAGGCAAATCGCCTCCCAGAAATCTAGAGACACAGGGCAATTCAGAGGGGCAGAGCAGAGAGCCGGGGGTGTCGTGGGGGCTGCTGGAGCACACCCTAGGAAGATTCCTCATGGACAGCCGAAAATGTACTTCAGTTTTCATGCAAGGGTATAAAAACACTTTATCCTCTACTTCTAGGAATTAATTGTAAGATCTTAAAATTAACATCCATGTGTGGGAACACTTACAGGGTGATTCTGATGACCTGATGGAGGCTGAGCACTGACGAGGCAGGGTGTGAAAATCCTGGGGGCCGCAGTCTTGGGACATGGCCCACACTTGTGTGGATTTTACCTGGAAAAGTGCCACCAGGTTCTCATGGGGAAGATCTGAGAAACAGTCCCTAGTGCTCTGGCAGGAGAAGGGGGGAATTAATTATTATTTTCTCTGCCACAAAAACCTACACTCCAGGGAAAAGGATTCCCCTGAGCCCTATCCCAGCTGGTGAAAGATATTCTTCCCACACCAGACACCTCAGGCCTACCTGCCTCACGGTAAGGGCTTTCTTAAAAAAATTGTTAAAGGGTTTTACTACTTTGGAGAAAAAAATGCAATTGTGAAGGTCATAGCCTTTACACAGGCTGGTAAAAGGCTGAGATTTAAGTATTTTATATATACTTAATATGTGTATATATATGCATACACACATATACATATATATAGGAAATATATACATAAAGAAAAGGAAATAAAATGTGTGTGTATATGTGTGTGTGTGTGTGTGTATGTGTATATATATAGCAGAATGTTCAGGAACCATGGCACAATTTTATTTACTTAAGGCAGGGTCTTTGTCACCCAGTGCACTTGTGTGATCAGGACTCACTGCAGCCTCGACTTCCTGGGCTCAATGGATCCTCCTATCTCAGCCTCCTGAGTAGCTGGGACTGCAGGCACAGGCCACCATGCAGAGCTAATTTTTTGTTTTTGTAGAGATGGGGTCCCACTATTCTGCCAGGCTCGTCTTGAACTCCTGGGCTCCAGCGATCCTCCTGCCTCAGCATTCCAAAGCACTGAGATTACAGGCATGAGCCGCCGCGTCCAGCCTTAATCATAACATTATAGACTATTCTCCTTTCCCATACCTGGCCACTACACTGGCAGAGCTTCTGTAGAATAACAAGGAATTGCAATGGAAAAATATGAAAAGCACAGAGTCTCTCTAAGAAAGAGTAATTAGGGAGCCCAAAATCAAGAGAGGAGACAAAAACACGAACACTGGAGGAATTGGAAACCCCTGGCAACTAAAGCCACCGCACACATTCAGTAAAGGCCAACTCCCGCCCAGGCTCACACAAACACTCACACTAAGGCCTCTTTACCGCAGCCTCCATTACCTGATACGAGTTTGACTTTCAACAAAAAACTACAAAGAATGCCAAAAGGCAAGAATTACAGAATAGTCTGAAGTAAACAACAAAACTAGCTGCAGATAGGACACAGATGTTGGCATTATCAGAGAGGGACTTTAAATCACTGTGATTAATGTGTTTCCATTAGAACCCTCATGGGAAAGGTAGAAACATGCCTGGACAGATGGATCATCTAAGCAGAGAGATGGAAACTCTAAGAAAAATTCAAAAGGAAATGCTAGAACTCAAAATGGCGAGAACAGAATTGAAAATCGAACAAAACCGAGCATGATTTCCATGGGCTTCTCAGGACCCTGGGGATGGGCAGGGAAGAGTCAGCAGAGGGAGGGCATAGAAGCTTCTCAAGCTGAAATGCAAAGAGAACGAAAATCAGCAGAACGTTCAGGAACTATGGCACGATTTTATTTATTTCTTTCTTTATTATTTTTTAAGAGGCAAGGTCTCGCTCTGTTGCCCAGGCTGGAGTGCAGTGGCGCAATCACACCTCACTGCAGCCTCTGACTCCTGGGCTCAAGTGATTCTCCTGCCCCAGCCTCCAGGCCAGCTTGGTCTACAGGCTCACACCATCATGCCCAGCGAATTTTTAAAAATTTTTGTCAAGATGCTGTCTCACTGTGTTGCTCAGGCTGGTCTCCAGCTCCTGGCCTCAAATGATCCTCCTGCCTCAGACTCCCGAGGTGCTGCCTGCGGTTAGTCATGAGCCACCGTACCTGGCCACTGGGACAATTTTAAAAGGTGTACATTCACATAATTGGCATACCAGAAACAGAAGAAAGAGAAAGCAGAGGCAGGAGAAATATTTGAACTGAGAGTGTCTGAGAATTTCCCTAAATTAATGGCAAACACCAAACAACAGATGCAGGAAGTTCAGAGAACACCAAGAAGAATGAATACCAAAACGAAAAACCAGCAACAGCAGAACTAACAGACAACACCCAGGCATATCCTATTTAAACTTCAGTGGACAAAAAACAAAGAGAAACTTGAAAGAAGCCGGCAGTGTGGAGCCGGGGAGAGCTTTACCTCTAGAGAAACAAGGATAAGGGTCTACAGTCTACTGCTGTTCAGAAACCATGCAAGCAAAAGGAGTGAAATAAAATATTTAACGTATTGAACAAACAAACAAAAACCAACCCACGATTCTACATCCACTGAAATTGTCCTTCCAATGTGAAGCAGAGATAAATTCTTTTAAGACAAACAAAAATAAGAAATTCAAAATCAGTAAACCTGACTTGCAAGAAATAGGAAAAGACTTTCTTCACTGAGGAGGAAAATGTTATAGGTCAGATTTGGAGTGACAGGAAGAGATCAGAGAAGTAAGAATGTAGATTAAATGAATCTAAAATATAATTATTTCTTTAAAGTAGGTGTCATCACCATGTATTGAGTGATCATAGCACACAGATCATTGAAATGAATGACAGCAATATCATAAGGGAACTGGAAATAGTTTTAAGGTCCTTGCATTATGTGTAATGAAGTGTATTGTTGTTTTAAGGTGAATTTGGATTTATTAAAATATATATTGTAAACTCTAGGGAAACCCTTAAAAACATTATAACTTATTATATTTATAATAAATAAAAATAATATGTCAATAAAGGCAACAAATCAAACCACATAAAATGCTCAATTAAAGCACACAAGAGAGAAGAAAGAAACAAAGAACTAATGCAATGAACAGAAAATAGTTACCAAGATGATGGAGATTAACTTAACTACTGTATATTAATAATTACTTTAAATGAAATGGTATAAGTACAACAATTAAAACACAGAGAACAAGACTAGATCAAAAACCCATACCCAAATAAATGTTTTCTAAAAGAAACCCATGATAAAGATAAAAATCACAGGTTAAAAAAATAAGGATGTGACACCAAGTGTGGTGGCATATACCTGAAATTCCAGCTACTCAAGAGGCTGACAAGGGAGGATTGCTTGAGCCCAGGAGTTTGAGGCCACAATAAGCTTAGATCAGGTCACTGCACTGCAGCCTGGACAACATAGTGAGACCCCATCTCTTTAAAAAAAAAAAGTGGGAAAAAACGTAGCGATGTTGTGCTGGGTTGAGTAGTGTGCTCCCTAAATCATGTCCGCATGGAACCTCAGAACCAGAACCTCAGAATATGGCCTTGCTTGGAAATGGGGTGTTTGCAGATGGAATTAGTCAAGATGGATTTGAGTGGTTCTAAATCGAAAGACTGGCATCCTTATGAGAAAGAACGTGGATGCACAGGACACAGAGACACTCAGGAAGAACAGCAGGTGACGAGGAAGGCAGAGGCTAAAGTCACTCAGCTGACGGGGAAGGAGTGCCATGGATTCCAGCCACCACCAGAAGCCAGGGAGAGGCAAGCAAGGATTCTTCTCAAGAGCCTTCAGAGGGAGCATGGCCCTGCCTGCATGTTGATTTCAGACTTCCAGCCCCAGAACCATGAAAGAATCCACTTCTGTTGATTTTAACCACCCAACTGGTGGTTTATGACCACAGCCCTGGAAAACTGGTACTGTGTTGACACTATGAAAGCAAAGCTAGAGTCGCCACAGTCGTTTCAGACACAGCAGACTTTACAAGAAGGAAGATTATCAGGGTAAAGAGGGAAACTGTGGCTGGTCGCGGTGACTCACACCTTTGATCCCAGCACTTTGGGAGGCTGAGGCAGGTGGATCACGAGGTCAGGAGTTCAAGACCAGAACAACATGGTGAAACCCTGTCTCTACTAAAAATACAAAAATTAGCTAGGTGTGGTGGCGGGCGCCTGTAATCCCAGCTAATTCTCCTGCTGAGGCAGGAGAATCACTTGAAACCAGAAGGCAGAGGTTGCAGTGAGCCAAGATCGTGCCACTGTACTCCAGCCTGGGCAACAACAGCGAAATTGCAAAAAAGAAAAAAGAAAAAAGAGAGAGACTGCATGATGATAAAGGGGTCAACCTTCCAAGAAGACATTACAATCCTCACTACCAAGAGTAGCCTAAGAAGACACGACTACTAAAAATAACAGGGTATCCTGAGTAGTATCCTGGAACAGAAAAAGGACATTAGATAAAACGAAGAAAACCTAGATAAAGGATAAACTTTACTTATGTAAGGTATCAATATTGGTTAATTAGTTGTAACAAATATGCCTGTTATGTTAGGTGTTAGTAACAGGGGAAACTGAGTGTGGTTTACACATTAACTTTCTGTACCTTTTCCGCAGTTTCTCTGTAAATCTAAAACTGTTTTAAAATAAATTGTGTGTGTGTGTCTGTGTGTATCCCCTTAGAGAAATGCATGACTACACAATTTAAGAAAAAGTAACAATGTCTCGTGTGTTTAAAACATTTTACCTTAATAATAAAAGTGCTGTATTAAAAACCTTCAGTTGCTATTTTTCACTCATCATCAAATGCTCACAGATTAGATGAAACGAACATCTAGGTGGGTATTCTGAATTAATGAGTGTCATACTCCTCACGTGAATTCAACTTATAAACTTTGGAAAAAATAATTGAAAATGTTACAATATCCTTTTTATAAGTTCCACACCCTTTGACTAAATCATTCATTTCTTGAAATGTTTTAGAAGGCAAGTGTCAAAATGGAAGCAAAGATTTTGGTCTCAAGATGTCAGAAAGGACATTGACTTATAATATTGCATATTAAATAGAATGTGTCTTGTATAATGTCTATACAGCTAACAGTTTCCTAGGAGAAGGCCACTTCGTTCTTCATATTCTAAGAGCTGAGCTGAAGAGCTGAGCTGCCAGTTGTTGGAAGTCGTTGTTTAAGACAAGCCAAAATGAAGGTAATGGCCAAACCTTGGGTCACCAACTGTGAGAGTATAAGCAAGAGGCTACTTAGGACAAAGTGCCAGTCCTAACCATCACTCACCAGCCCAGTTCCATTTTCCCCACAGAACAGTGTGAGGTGTGGGGCAGGTGGATCAGCTCAGAGGTAGGGATCATAGCTCTTCTCCAAACGGCTGCTCACATTCATGAACCTGGGGGCTATGAGGAGGGGTCAGGGCAAAGGCTAGGAGTGGAAAAGTACTAAACCCTGAGTCGCAGTGGAGAACGTGCCTTCAAAGTCACCTATGCCTGATAAGAAGGGAGGCTCCAAGGGGAGCTCTCAGCTGAGGGGCCCCAGTCAACAGGCCTGGGAGATAGGAATGGAGAGGTGCCTGACAGCATGGCTGGCCGGCGCTTGGTAGTTGCAGCAGCTCCCATGAGAGACTGCAGTGTGCTGACTGTGCACCAGGTCTGCTGTGGGGAGGGCAGCTTCCCCCATGAGCCCTGCCAGATAAAGCATCTGTAATTGTCTGTGGTTGGCCTGAAAAATCACACACAAGATTTTGGCCAGGAGCTGGATTCGACATGCTTATCTGTTAAAAGAATGCTTTTCTGTTGCTGTTTGCATAAGGGGAAACAGACTCATGTTTCCAAGAGCTGTATATTTTTAAATGAAATGATGTGTGGTAAAATTCTTAAGTGATATTCCTGTTACAATAGACAGGATGCTAGAATCATACACAGATGTTTTGAAAGAGTGTCAGGAATAAAAAACCAGCCAGGCACAGTGGTACCCATCTGTATAGTTCCAGCTTATCAGGAGGCTGAGATGGGAGGATGGTTTGAGCCAAAATTTCAAGTCCAGGCTGGACAGCACAGCAAGACCCACATCCCTTAAATAAATGATTTTTAAAATTATTATTTAAAAAAGAAAAAAAGGGAGTATCAGAGCAATATCATGTTGCTGAGTGCAAAGTAGCTGTTAGTTAAAAACTATTACTTCTTGTTTGGTGCTTAGGAAGTGATGTGATAAAAATTCTACAGCCTGGAAAAAAATTAATGATAATGTAATAGCAATAAAAATGTTTAACAAATGTTTCTCATATCTTTGCAAAACAAGGTGGCAAAAATAAAGATTTCTAAAATATATATCTGAATCATATAATCAATGGCTTTTTGTCTAAACTTACCAACATTAATAATAGAGAAGCACTACAAACTCCTCTCTAAATGCTTATGAGGCACTTACAACAATTGTTTATATATTGCAACACACCAGTAAACTAAAAATAACAGAAAAATATTGACCAGTGTTCTGATTACACTGCAAAACTCTGGAAATAATCACAACATCATATTTTTAAAAATTAAAACAAAAAATAAAGTAAAAACCTTACTACTTGGAAACTTTAAAAAGTATTTTGGGTCAAAGATGAAATAAAATTGGCAATCATGGAGTATCATTGTATACTGAAATCCACTACTGTAGCCAAAGCTGATTCAGAAGAAAATTTATAGCCTTAAGCAAACAAACAAACAAGAAATAAAAAATTTCATGATTTCAACATTTAAGTCAGGAAGGGAGATGAGATGTAATAACAAATACACATACATATAGAAGAAATTAATGAAAATATATATCAGTAATTTAGAAAGCAAATAATAGAAATGATGTATGAATCCAATATCTCTTTTTGGGAAAAAGAGTAAAAGGCAATGATGATATTCTAATTTTAAGAAAAGAAAAGGCAAAAGATCCATGAAATTGCATATAGAAACACTGCCAATGTGGTGTTTAGATAGAAATCTGTAAATTCATAAATCAGTGAATATACATAATATGTATACAATCTCAAAACTATAACTCAAGATTCGTTATCAAAGACTTAAAAAAGAAAATTCATAGTGATGAGTAGACTAATACTCCTTAGCATGTTAAAAAATACCCATTTTTACTTATTATATGATAACTAATCAATATGAAGAATAATATGTTTTGTGTGTCATATTTTATTGTGAACAAGTAATCATCAAGGAACTATTAAAGTGAGATGACAAGAATATCTACAATAATCAATGTTTAACATTGTTTTGTATATTAGAGGCAATGCAATAATGGCTAAATTAATGTGATACTAGCAATTGAGAAGAGAACACACATTCGTCTTATTTCAGATGTTATAAATATTGACCTAAAATACCAAGAAAATAAAGTTTTAAAGTATTTAGAACCAAAAGAAAAATATTCAGTGAGTCTTGCACCTCAAAATTAGCATAAAGTTAGTAGTTTTCCTGCAATTTTTTTTTTTTTTTTTTTTTGAGATGGAGTCTCTCTCTGTCGCCTAGGCTGGAGTGCAGTGGCACCATCTCGGCTCACTGCAAGCTCCGCTTCCCGGGTTCACGCCATTCTCCTGCCTCAGCCTCCCGTGTAGCTGGAACTACAGGCGCCCCCACCATGCCCGGCTAATTTTTTTTTTTTTTTTTTTTTTTTTTTTGTATTTTTAGTAGAGACGGGGTTTCACCGTGTTAGCCAGAATGGTCTCGGTATGTTTCTAACAGTCATTTAAAAATACGATGAGGAGTCCGGGCGCGGTGGCTCACGCCTGTAATCCCAGCACTTCGGGAGGCTGAGACAGGCGGATCACGAGGTCAGGAGATCGAGACCATCCTGGCTAACGCGGTGAAACCCCCGTCTCTACTAAAAACACAAAAAATTAGCTGGGCGTGGTGGTGGCGCCTGTAGTCCCAGCTACTCCGGAGGCTGAGGCAGGAGAATGGCGTGAACTCCGGAGGAGGAGCTTGCAGTGAGCCGAGATCTCACCACTGCACTCCAGCCCGGGCGACACAGCGAGACTCCATCTCAACAAAACAAAACAAAACAAACAATGAGGAGCTGGGTGCAGTGGCTCAGGCCGGTAATCCCACAATTTTGGGAGGCCCAGGTGGGTGGATTATTTGAACCCAGGAGTTCCAGACCAGCCTGGCAAACAGGTGAAACCTGTCTCTGGAAAAAAAAATAAAATTAGCCAGGTAAGGTGGCGTGCGCCTGTTGCTCCAGCTGAGATGAGTTGAGGAGACTGAGGTGGGAAGATTACCTGAGCCTGGGAAGCAGAGGTTGCCGTGAGCCATGATGGTGTCACTGCACTCCAGCCTGGGCAACAGAGCAGACTCTGTTTCAAAAATAGTAAATAAAAAATAAAATAAAAATAGGTCCAAAATACAATAAGCAGCTTCGGGCTGAGGAAGGTTGGTGTGGGAGCAGTGGGTAGTGAGGCTGGGTTTGATTGCTAATGGTTACAGGGCTTCTTTTAGATGGATGAAAAGGTTATAAAAAAGGATCGTGGTGTTGCTTGCAAAATCCTGTGAATAAACAAAATTCAAAGGAGTTGACATTCTTAGCATGTGAAGCACTTATACAAAAAATTAGCATGTGACAATCCATAACCTATGATTCAGTAACAAAAATAAAGTTTGTCTGAGGTACAAGCAAATATAAATGGTCAGCAAATTTGAAAAGATTTTTAAAGTTACAAATAAACAGGGAACTGCAAATTATCACCATACTGCTATTTCATTTTAGAACAAATTGACAAAAATGTAAGTCTTGGTATTACAGAGAATTATTGAATACATAGATCAAAGAGAAGTTTCAAGCTCTGCTATTGCAACTGTAAATTGATAGAGCCAATTTGGAAAAGAATTTTTGTCAATATTTAGTAAATACGAAGATGTGTGTATCCTTTGATAAGACGTATTTATATGTGTGTTTGTGCAAATTTACTGAAGCCACATTTATTAATAGGGATAAATCTAAAAATCACAATCTTAAGGAATAAAAGCTAGTTACATCACAAGAGCGGCAAGTCTACTGATAAGCACAAGCATTTGGGTATCTGGGGGCCATCCATACACATTATTATGTCAGTAGAAGTCCTTTGCACGAGGAAAGTAGAGTCTTCCCTCTTCCACTTCCTTCCCTCTTGGTGGTGTTACCAATCATTTAACTAGCACATTGCACTTGTCTTCAGCTGATAACTGAAGCTACTATTTAACAAGTGGACTTTTGTGGCTCTATGTACGTCTCCAAATGATAGTCAAAGAACACAATTCAAGTCATATGGATGGCTGAAATGTTTGCTATTCTAGCACTGTGCAGGCTAAATTCAGCTGATCTGATAGAATAAAGTTTGTATCTTCTTCTTCTGTCACCACTCCATGACTTTTCTTAGCAGATAAGTAATTGTCTTTAGTACTGAGAGGTGAACCTGGCTGGGCTCCTGGGTCGGGTGGGGATTTGGAGAACTTTTCCGTCTAGCTAAAGGATTGTAAACACACCAATCAGCGCTCTGTGTCTAGCTAAAGGTTTGTAAACACACCAATCAGCACTCTGTAAAAATGGACCAATCAGCACTCTGTAAAATGGACCAATCAGTGCTCTGTAAAATGGACCAATCGGCGCTCTGTAAGATGGACCAATCAGCGCTCTGTAAAATGGACCAATCAGCAGGACATGGGCGGGACCAAAAGAGGGAATAAAAGCTGGCCATCCAAGCAAGCAGTAACTAGGTGGGGGGCGGGGGGGGGGGGGGGGGTGGGAGGTGGGGGGGGGGGGGGGGTTGGTTTTTCCCAGTAAATTTTGCTGCTGTTCGCTCTTTGAGTTCCCACCACGTTTATGAGCTTAACGCTCACTGTGGAGGTCTGCAGTTCCACTCCGGAAGTCAGAAAGACCACGGATCCACCGGGAGAAACAACTCCGGACGCGCCACCTTTAAAAGCTGTGACATTCGCTGTGAAGGTCTGGGCTCTCTCCTGGAGTCAAACCAGACCACGAGCCCACCGGAGGAAAGAAACTCCAGACACATCCGAACATCTGAAGGAACAGACTCCAGAGACACCATCTTTAAGACCTGTAATACTGGTTGGGAGGGTCCGCGGCTTTGTTCTTGGAAGTCAGCCAGACCAAGAACCCACCGGAAGTAATAAATTCCGGACGCAGTAATAGGTATGGGAGTCCTCAAGTTCTTCTTTCTTGTTCTATCTGCTAAGTCCTCCTTTTGTCTTCTTTCGTAAGGTCCTAGTGTTAATGCTTCTCTAAAGGGACTCCCATTTCTTTCTCTATATGAAGCCTCACACTGTATTTGTCTCTTCATTGTTAAATCTCATGGAAAGTAAATGGTTAATCTCTTGAGAGTTCTTACATAGGCTTTGAAATTCTCCTATGTGACAAGATGCTAGAAGACAAAAACTGTATTGCATTTATATTTTTGTCTGATTAATTTGTTAGCAAAATGTCTAGGATAAGGTAGTTCTCAAAAATTGTGTAACTTAAATGGATGCTTAAATATGAAAAGGAAAAACTGAAAGCATTTTCAGACTTCCTTCTCAATAAACACTTGAGATAAACCTATTTGCTTAAATTACACTATGTATTCCAACATTCTATGTAGAGTAATGGTGAAGCTTAAATGTTCTCAAGTTATATAGTATATATATGGTTAAGACATAATGTAGACTATAATTTAGACTACATTATTTTAAGTTTTACAATTTATTACTTTCACTATATAATACATAGAACGTTAAAATCTATAGTTTATCATTTACATATTTATGATTTAAACTATTATGTACTTACATGTAATACAACAAAACATACATTAACATAGTAACAGATGTTAATGCGTTTTTTAAAAAAACTTTTATTTTGAAATTACTTCAAACCTACAGAAAAGTTGCAAAAATCATACATACAGCTACCATACACGTTACTCAGATTTAGCAATTTCAAACATTGTTCCACATTGGTTCTTCTCTTTATCTGTCTCAACAAATATAAACACACACAAACTATTTTTCCCAATCTCTTTTGACTTAACTTGCATATATCATGTCTTTTACCTCTGATAATTCAGTGTGTACTTCCTAAAAGAAAGGACAAGGGTGTTTCTTCCCAAACTAAAGAGACTACCCAGAATTTCAGATGTATTGAAATGGTGCAAGAATTTTTCCTTTATTTTTAGCTGTGTTTTGATTTACAGTTTTCATTAAGATGCAGCCCTATGGTGGAGTTAGACTTTTAAGCTTGTGTCAATTTCCTATTTGTATGATCTTAAAACACGAAAACAGTTCTTAGTTTTATGTGTTTCGTTGTACCCAGGTTATGCTTGTATTAGGTCATCTCTTCACTATTTCTGATCGTCATTGCTATTTAGTCAGGTTAGGAGGGAGACCCACACAAAGAATGACTCAGGAGAAGAAGAAAAAGGGGACCATGGCATGAATCTTAAAAGAAATTAATGATGTTTTGGAAAACACTGATTGATAGACTTCTAAGTCCATTGTTATTGAATATCTTAGAATCTAGAGTAATATCTCGGAAATGCAAATTATGTCATCATTGGATTAATATCTTTTCTTGTGGTGTTTCTGGTGTAAGAGTATCTCTGGAAACCTTGGGTAATAAAATGTTCCAGATGCAGGAAGACAACAAACTGTATGATTTATTATTGAAAAATACTTTGAGTTAACACTAGTAATCATTTTTTTCAGGGCAATTCTTCTGTTTCTTTGATCAGTTAAAAATTAACCAAGCAGGCCACATCTTTTCTCCTCTCCCCATTGGCATTTCAGCGACTACTGTTCCTGGGACAAAGGTTTTAAATTAGCCTTTTGATTGGGATTTTGTCATAGGCATAAATATACTTAATAGGATGTATAAACATATTTTGCTAGTAGAGTTATGGGTTTAATGAGATACTGAGATAAGAACCTTTGCTGCTTTTAGATCACTGTTCTGAGAACAATGACAATTACTCTCAATAATTGCTCTTAGTAACATCAATAGTCATTTCTCTGTAATCAAAATCAGCTTATGAATTCTCCTTCCAGCAATAATGAAGTGAGTGTGACTAGACTTGCTTTTGTATCATAAGTCACTAGAAAAGCTGAAGAAAAACCTATGAAACAACTGTATGTAGTCATTAAACAATAGGCCGTTTGGTACTGTCATCCCTTAGAGAAAGGAAACAAGAACCCTACAATGGACTTGGCTCGCCTAGAGACCATGATGGACTACAGTGTAGTGAAAATAATCCTAAGCAGGACATGGCAGATCACTGGATTGAGAAGACAGAGATCAGTGTTCTGAGAAAATGCAGCAACTTAAATTTGCAGAATATAGAATGAGGGAGGAGGGTGCTATGCAGAGAGCGCTCAGGACATGTGGGTTCTCTTGCATTTGTTGATGAGTATTAAGCTGCACGTGCATAGAGTGAGTCTCCACAGAGCTAAATAGACAATAAGCCGGGACCTACAACCTACATGATTTTCGGAGGTTAGGCAAGACTAGATGACTTTCTATTTCTAACCAGCAAGAATGGAGGATCTTTGTCAAACATATAGAGACCATTAAATGGACCATTAAATGGGCATATTAAGTAGGTATCCCAGAAAGGTAATGCTTTAGTAGTAGGACCAAAATAGCCTTAGGTTAAAGGCCACCTTAGACTTTCCCCTTAAAGAACTTTAAAACTACTCTTGAAAAGATCAACCTGATCAGTACATAATTTTACTGCTGGAATAAAGACAAATACCCTTTAAAAGAAGATGGCAAAATACAGCACAGAACAACATAAAATTCACAATGTGCAGAGTCTGAAAAGAATTATTAGCATACCGAGATTCAGGAAGATGTAACGCATAACCCGAAAAAAAGTCACTCATTATAACAATAACAGCGCAAGAAATGAGAGATGATTGAATAACCAGACAAGAAAATGATAAACTACCGTTGATGAGCTTAATGGTTTAAAGAAAAAATGAACACAATGAAGGCAATAATGGAATACATAAGAAGAACCAAATGAAATTATTACAGCTCAAATACAATTTCTGAAAGACATGACTCAAAGCAAATTGGACAGTGCAGAAGACAAGAGAAGTTGGGATGCCCACTGTCACCACTGTTGTTCAACACAGTATGTGAAAGTCCTACCTAGAGAAATCAGACAAGAGGAGGAGAGAAAGGGCATCCAAATCAGAAAGGAAGAAGTCAAATGGTCTTTGCAGATAATGCAGTATTGTATTTGGAAAAACCTTAGAGTTTTCACACAAAAAAAATTAGGTTGGTGCAAATTGCGGTTTTTCTAACAATTACATATGTTGGAAAATTACACGATTACATAATTACATAATTCTAACAAAATATAGTTAGAATGCAGAAGATGTAGTATTTGATGGCACATTAGGATGACTACAATGAACAATTTATTGTACATTCAAAAATAACTGAAAGTATAACTGGAATGTTTGTGACACAAAGAAATGTTAAATGCTTGAGGAGATGAATACCTCATTTACCTTGATGTAATCAGTATGCGTTGTATGCCTGTACCAAAATACCTCATGTACCACATAAATATATACACCTACTATGTAAACGTAAAAATATAAAGGTTTTAAAAAGAGAACTTGAAAACACAGTAATACGGTTATCTGAACTAAAGCACAGTGGAAAAACAGGCTGAAAAAAACAAAGTACTCAGATGCCTGTGAGTACATCAAAGTGTCACACGTGTGTAATTGGAGTTTCAGAAGGGGGAGGAAAAATGTTTTTGAAAATACGAGCTGGAAATTATCCAAATGAGACCAAAGCTATAAACACACAGACCTGAGAAGCTCAATGAATTCCAAGAAGGGTAAACAAAAAAAGTGCATCTAGGAACATCAAGATAAAATTGGTGATGAGTATTGATAGACGGAAAAACTTAAAGGCAACCCAGGTGGTGCATATTAAGATACTATGGGCTGGGTGCAGTGGCTCATGTCTATAATCCCAGCACTTTGGGAGGATCACTTGAAGCGAGGAGGTTGAAAGCAGCTTGAACAACAAAGCGATACCCCATATCTACAAAGAAAAAATTAAAAAGTAATAACTTGGCTGGTCTCAGTGGCATACACCTCTAAGTCCCAGCTACTAGGGAAGCTGAGCCAGGAGGATCGCTTGAGCCCAGGAGTTTGAGACTCTGATGAGCTATGATTGCACCACTGTATTCCATCCTGGGTGACAGAGCAGGACCCTGTCTCTGGAAAACAAAGTATGTACATGAGGACAGAGATAATATATTTTTATTGATTTGTTGAAATACATAAGAAATTATTAATTTCTTATGAAATAAGGGATTACTATTTTTAAAGCGCTAAAGGAGAGCTTGTCAACTTTGACTTTTATATCTAGCAAAATAATCTCATGAAAATGTAGGCAAACAAGATTTTCAGTCAACAAAAGCTAGGAGAATTGTCACTAGCAGACGTGCTCTAGAATAATATAGTAAGTTCCTTTGACAAAATGAAAATATCAGATGAAAACATATCTATAACTACAAAGTACTAAAAAGTGCTATAAACAGCAAATATGTAGAGAATTATTTTAAAATATTTCTTGAAAGGTATTTATAGCAATATCAATGTGATGGTATTTTAACATACATAAAAGTAAAATATAAGACAATAGCACACAATTTGGGGGTGGTAGAATTGCACTGTGGTAAGGTTTTTGCATTAAACATTAAATAGAATTACAGTATTTGAGACTAGACTGTACTTGAAGATAAACATTGTAAACCTTAAACACCAGAAAAAAGGCATAATTTATAACCCCACAGTAAATATGGAATTGAATGCTAAAAAAATACAATGATTTGAGGGTTTTTTTTTGTTGTTTGTTTGAGATGGAGTCTCATTCTGTCCTCATGCTGGAAGTGCAGTGGCATGATCTCGGCTCACTGCAACCTCCGCCTGCTGAGTTCAAGTGATTCTCCTGTTTCAGCCTCCCAAGTAGCTGGGACTACAGGCATGCGCCACCTCGTCCAGCTAATTTTTGTATTTTTAGTAGAGAGGGAGTTTCACCAAGTTGACCAGGGTGGTCTTGATCTCTTGACCTCATGATCCGTCTGTCTGGGCCTCCCAAAGTGCTGGGATTACAGGTGTGAGCCACTGCACCCAGCCGAACTGAGTTTTTTAAAAGGCAGGAAAAGGTGGGAAGAGCAATAAACAGATAAGACAAACAGAAAACAAAACAAAAAAATGGTGCTTGGCATAAACTCTACCACTTCAATAATGACTTTAAATACAGGTAGTTTAGATTTGCATTGTGCAAAATGGTAGCTGGTAGCCACTTGCGACTACTGAGCACCCTTAAATGGACCTATCCCAAATTAAGATGCACTGCAAGTGCCAAAAAAACACCAGATTTTGAATACTTAGTATGACACTTTTTCTCATTTATATTTTTACATCGATTATAGGTTGACAACTATTTTGGATATATTGGGTTAAATAAGATATATTACTAAAATTATTCCACTTGTTTCCTCTTTTTAATATGGCTACAGAATTTTTTGAAAATTTCAGTGTGTGGCTTACATTACATTTCTGTTAAACAGATCTGAACTGGACAGTCCAACTAAAAGGCAGGAATTATCAGACATGATAAAGAAGCTTGGCCTGACGAAATGAAGCCCACAAAAAAGAGATTTTAACTCTCAGCAAATAGGTTGCAATGAAAGGAAAAATTACAAAAGAGTTGGAGTAGTTGCTAAGATAAGACAGGCTCCAGGCAAATAATACTACCAGCAACAAAGAGGGTCATTTCAAATGATAAAAGAGACATTCAGCGGGTGGATCACAAGCTCAGGAATTGGATACCAGCCTGGTCAAGATGGTGAAACCGCATCTCTACTAAAAATACAAAAAACTAACTGGGTGTGGTAGTGCGCGCCTGTAGTTCCAGCTACTCAGGAGTCTGAGGCAGGAGAATCACTTGAACCCTGGAGGCAGAGGTTGCAGTGAGCCAAGATCGTGCCACTGCTCTCTGGCCTGGGCGACAGAGCAAGAATCCGTCTCATAAAAGAAGACATAAAATTCCTGCATGCGTATGCACCAAATAACAGTTTGAAAAGACAGGAAGACAGGTAGCAGAAACTCAAAAAATTGAAGTAATAGAGAAAAATTATTTAAAGCCATCAACATTCGCCTCTCAGTAATTGACTGAACAAGTACACAAAATCAGTAAGGACACGTAAAACCCAAACATCACTGTCAGCTAAATTAACCTCATTGACATCTACACAATACTCCATCCCCAAAGAACAGAATGCACTATCTGCTCAAGTGTGCATGGTATACTCACTGACCTAAACCATGCACAGGTCAGAAATTTTATCACAGCAAATTTAAAAGAGCTGAATCTATAGAAAATATATGCTTTGATTATAACAAAATTAAATTTAAAATAAAATCTAGTATAGTTTAATGTTTTGAAATTGGAGAACATACTTCTAAATACCTATGGCTAGTAAAAATCAAAATAAATGAGAAAATACTATGAAGTAAATTAAAATTAAAATATAGCATAGTAAAACTTTTGGAATACCACTGAAGCTTAGAAATATATAGCTTTAAATGCCCATATTAGAAAAGTCCTAAAAATCATTAATCTAAGCTTCAATCCTAAGAAACTAGAAAAGGAAAAAGCAAAGTAAGCCCAAAGAAAGTAGAAGAAAGGAAACAGTGAAAACAAAAGCAGAAATCAATAAGATACAAAACAGGCGAATAATAGAGCAAAGTGGTACAACCAAAAACAGATTATTTGAAACAATGAATGAAAGTAAGCAACTTTAAGCCAGAATCATCAATATAAAAAAGAGGACACAAACTACTAATATCAGAAAAGAAAGTGGGAGCATAACTACATGCACTACAAACTTCAAAAATTATAAGGGAGTGTTGTAAATACGTTTCTTTAATAAATTTGACAACTTAAATGAAATAAACTTCAATTATGTAACAACAATCACAAGAAGAAGTAGAAATCTAAATAGCCTATGTCTGCTGAAGATACTGTATTATTTAAAAATTAAGGAAATCTTCAAACTTCATTGGCTTCATTGGCAAATTCTAGGAGCTATTTAAGGAAGATACAATGACAATCCTACAGAAAAATCTTTCAAAAATTACTGGAGAAGGGAACACATATGGAACCTTGCTTTCTGAGGTCAGCATCACACTAATACAAAAACCAGGCAAGAAAAGGCAAACATACACCAAAATACTCATGACCATAGGCACACATGTTTTTAATAATACTGGGCAATCAAATGCAGCAACAGGTAAAAAGTATAAGCAAAATGACCAAGCGATGTTTATCCTAGGAATACAAATATTGCTTAACATTTGAAAAATCAATGTCATTTATCATGTTAAAAGAATAAAGGAGAAAATTAATGATTATCCCACAGATACAAAAAAAAGCATCTGATGAAATTCCATACCTTTCTTGATAAAAACTCTCCATTAAACTAGGAATAGCAGGCAATTTCCTTAATCTGCTAAAGGGCATCTGCAGAATTTCCTTACACCTTTTTTTTTTTAGTTTGAAGTCATCATAACATCACGGAAAACTTTTCTCACATATCTTAGTGTGGTTTCATACATACAAACAGCCTTTCAGTGTTATTACAATACAACCATCAAAATATCAGGAAATAGATATTGTTAAATTATTGCCATTCAATCTTTACAACTCAGTTAAGATCAACCAATTGTCTCATTAAAATATTTTACAGCAAAACAATGGAGTCCAGAATTATGCATGCATTAGTAATTCCTGTCTCTTTCGTTTACTTTAGTTTGGAGTAGTTTCAGTCTTTTCTGGACTTTGACGGCATTTGCAGTTTTGAATTATAGGGATATTATGCTGTAGGAACTCTCTTAATTTGGGTTTGTCTGATGTTTCCTCATGATTGGATTTAGCTTGCGTATTTTTGTGGAAATGACATAAACTGATATAATCTCACTGCATTATATCATGGGATGCATACTTTTGAGATATCTCAGTCTTTAAATTTGTTCATATTGATCTTTTGATTAAGGTAGTATCTGCCCAGCTAAATGATAAATTTACTACTTCATAGTTAATTTTGTAATTAATTTTGTGAAACACATACTTAAAAGCTATGTAATATATGACCATGAATGATCAAAATACATCATTCATGATCAGACAATGTGTATGAACTCTAATTTTCCTATTTTATCCTTTGGGTTGCAATTATTATCATTTTTTATTTTTACTCAAATCATCCCAGAAATAGGCAGTATAAAAACATTAAAGCTGGATTTTGTGTCTTTTTGACATGTTCTCATCATTCTTTGAACACCTCATTGCTCTGTCACGAATGTTCCAATCCCATCTTATACTTTCCCTGTCTGTCTCTAGAAGTATCCATTTTCCCAAGTAGCTCTGGTTCCTTTCTGTAGAAAATAGTATGGAGAAGCCAAGATCTGGGTGCAGAGGGTGCTCATTGCTATTGTGCTGTCACTGTTCCCAGGACCTCTTGGTGGGTAGAAGCAGAGAATATATATATAAATGTGTGTATATGTATGTATACAGTAAGTACATATATACATGTCTACATGTTTATGTATATATTTGTAGTTGTATTTATGGAAAACCAGTAGGTCACACTACTAATACATTCAATTGCACTCACACCACAGGGATTGTTTCTCCCTTTTTTTGTTCTTGTAACTCTCATCTCCAACAGAGAGAAACTTGGCTTCCATTACTCCTGGTGTATGTACTTATTGGATTAAGTCCCCACTATGTCTCCCATTGCTGCCACTGCTTCCATTCCCTGTGGCATTCTCCTCTTCCTTTTCAGGTTCTGACTCCCCATTTTGGGCCATCCCAGTACGTGGATGCCCTCCTGACCTTGCTTTGGCTGGTTTTCCATGACAGGTCACCTTATCAAATGAATGACCCCCTCATCTTCACCTTGTGCCTGCCTTCCTGTGGGGGAACCCTCCTAGCACTGTGTGAGCTCGAACTCTGTATGCCAGGCTGGCCCACCCAGTGCATGCCCTCCTCCTGCATGGGCTTAGACCCTCATGCAAGGCAGTTTTCATGTGTAGACTCTCCTCACCCTCTGAAACAGACTGCCAAACCAGACCAGGCCTCAATGGGGATGTTCTCTTAGCTTTGCTTTGGCTATAATTTCAAACACAGGCTACTTTGCCCACCTTCTATGATCTGATAACTATGGCTGGCTCTCCCTCTCCAGGCCTGCCTGCCTTTGCTTTGGCTGTGATTTTCAAAGTAAGCCTTCTATGTGAAATGGTGCTTTTCTCAGTTTCTCAAGCTATGAAGCTTCGTGCCCTCCTCACACTGCCTGGACTCTGGCCTGAGAGCCCCCTACTGCATACCAGGTACTCACCGTGTACTTCCCTGCTCTTAGGACTAAACTCTTCCAGGAGATGAAGGAAAAGGAAGAGAGGGTAGGAGAGGGAGAACAGAAGACAAATAAAAGGAAGATACCAACACCATACTTAATGGTAAACAAAAAACAACAAAAATCCCAAACAGCAATGACAAAACCCTAATACTGGAACAAGGCAAGGGTGTCCACTCTTAACCACTTCCTTTCCACATTGTACTGGAAGCCCCAGCCAGTACTGTAAGGCAGGAAAAAGAAATTAAAAACATCTACATATAGGACAGGAAGAAATAAACTGTATTCAAAGATGATGTAATTATCTCTTGGATATAATCCTAAAGAATCTACAAAACTATTAAAATAATCAGTACATTGAGTTGTAGCATGTAATGATATAGAAAAGTTAATATTTATATGTGCTAGCAATATGCAATTGGCAATTAAATATTTAAAAATCACTTATAATAGCATAAAAATATGAAATAGTGATAAATTTAATGAATCAAATACAGAACCGCTACACTAAAATACACAAAGTACTTACAAAAAGAAGTTAGAGATGATCTAAATATAGAGTTTTCATAAACTGAAAGATAGTTTTCCATGTTAAGATGTCAATTTTCCCTAGATTCATCTACAGATTTTATGTAATTCCAATTACAATCCCATCAGGCTAGAAATTGAAAAGATCATTCTAAAATATTTATGAAATGCAAAGCCGTCACATAGTTAAAACAATTTTGGCAAAGAACAAAATTGGATGGATTATGCTACATTATTTCAATATTAACTTTATAGCTACATTAGTCAAAACAGTATGGATTAGTATATAGATACATAGATAAATTAATGGAAAAGGATAAACAAAATAGAGTAAAAAAACACAGCCACACATATAAGATCAGTTGATTCTCAACAAACATATAAAGGTAACCAGATTGAAGGAAAAAATATTTCCAACAAATCATGGCTCATGAGATGGTTTGAGTCTATGTCCCTGCCTAAATCTCATGTTAAATTATAATCCCCGGTGTTGTAGGCGGCGCCTGGTGGGAGGTGATTGGATCATGGGGGCGGTTTCTCCTGGTTTAACACCATCCCCCTTGGTGTTGTGACAATAGCGAGTTATTGTGAGATATGATTGTTTAAAAGTGTGTAGCACCTCCTCTCCTCTCTCTCTTCCTCCTGCTCTGGCCATGTGACATGCCTGCTTCCCCTTTGACTTCTGCTGTGATTATAAGTTTCCTGAGGCCTCCCCAGATGCTTTCCACACAGCCTGCAGAACTGTGAACCAATTAACCATTTTTTCTTTATAAATTACCCAGTTTCAGGTATTTATAGCAGTGTGAGAACTGACTAGTACACTTCATTTGGAAGAACCTTGATCCTTACATCATCCACAAAACTTAACAAGTACCAGGTCCAAATATTGCTAATTTTTAAATGATAACATGCAGAAAATCTTAACTTTTAATTAGGCAATGATTTCTCAAGTAGAATATCAAAAGTCTGAACCTTAGAAGAAAAAAACAAATAAGTTGCATTTCATCTAAATTAAATTCTTCTTTTCTTTGAAAGATACTATTAAATGAGACAGCAAGGCTACAGACTGGGAGAAAACATTTACATTACATATATCTAACAAAGGATTTATATCCAGAATATATAAAGAACTCTAGCTGGGCGTGGTGGCTCACGCCTGTAACCCCAACACTTTGGGAGGCAAAGGCAGGCAGATCACAAGGTCAGGAGTTCAAGACCAGCCTGGCTAACATAGTGAAACTCTGTCTCTACTAAAAATACAAAAAATTAGCCAGGCATGGTAATCCTAGCTGCTTGGGAGGCTGAGGCAAGAGAATCACTTGAACCTGGGAGGTGGAAGTTGCAAGGAGCTGAGATTGAGTCACTGCTCCCCACCCAGGATGACAGTGGGAGACTCCATCTCAATAAAAAAACCTCTCACATCTCAATGAAAAAGACAGAGAATGCAATTAAAATGGGCAAAAATCTTGTATCTTCAGAAAGAAAATGTGAGTGGCCAATATGTAAATGAAATATGCTTACCTATATATATCACCAGGCAAATGCAAATTAAAACCACAATGGGTTGCCACTATACACCCACCGAGGTGTGGAGCAGCTGCATTTCTCTTGCGTTGCAGGTGAGATGCAAAATCCTTCAAGCACTTTGGGGACCATTTTGGCAGTTCCTTATAAAACTAAACATACACTCACCACATGATTTAGCCATTTTACTCCTAGGTATTTGTCCAAGAGAAATGAAACCTCATGTCCACATAAAGACCTCTATATGAATTGTTATTCATAATCACTAAAATTAGAAAGGCTCATCAACAGGTGAATGGAATACTACTTGGCAATACAAAGGAATAAACTATGGATCTGCAACAACATGAATAGATCTCAGAAACATTACACCCAGTGAAAGACGCCAGACGTGAAACAACGTGTAGTGCATCATTCTACTTACATAGAACGCTTAAAACAGGCAAAAAAAGTAACAAGTATAATGACAGAATGTATGCTGTTCAGAGCTTGTCTGGAACCTTCAGTGGCAGATGGGTCAAAGGGTCACAAGAGAACTTTGGGAATGATGAAAATGTACACTAGTTTATACATTTGTTGAGACTTAGCTAACTATACATGCAACATTTTAGTTCATGTGTTACGATTTTTTTTTTTGAAGAGCATTAAAATGTAGTGCCAAAAAACTTTGATACTGTTTAAAAAAACAAGTTTTCTATAAGAAAGAAAAGTGAACAAAACAGTTTGGGTAAAAGGCATTTGGGTCAATCAAAACGCACAGATGTGGATGAGGTAATGTGATCACCTGATGCCTCCCAGCTATCTGCTTTCTACCTTGAGTGTCTCCAAATACTCTTCTAGACCATTTAAAACCATCTTCCTATGAACAAAACGGCATTCACCACCTTTTCCTACTACCGTGAAAAATTACCCTCTGTGGGACTCCTGGAGCCTTTTTTCTTCCAGTCTAAAATGAATGCAAGAACTGAATTAATAATTTTCTGATTTGGCTAATACGTAATTACTATCTAAGCAAGAGAGCACAAGGATGTGGGTGCTGGTGTTCAGTGCTTATCCTTCCCTCCCAGATGGCTGCCTATGTTGGAGGGGGCTGAGAAAGGAGGAAGGGTGGCGGGCTGCATGGCCACCCTTTGTTGTGGGTGTAGGTGCAAGCTGAGCAGTGGCTGTCATGTGCAGTAGTGTGTGGGTGTGTAAGAACCGTATAGCCCATGCATCCTGATCACACCTCTGCAGTCTTTCTCTTTGATTTTGCCTTTTGAAAGAGATTGCATTTTAGGTGACACTTCTAATGACATGCGGATTAATTCACAACTCAGCCTAGGTTCCCCAAAAAACATCCTGAGGCAAAATTTAGTTGGTGATATGTTACTAGGGTGTTTGATTCCAATGAAAACAGGAGCAAAGGAAAAGGGAATTTAGGCATGGAAAGAGAGGGAGCAGATAGGAGGGAGGGTTCATTACCAGGCAGACCACCCACTGCTGAGTACGAAGTACAAAAGATGGATCCATCTCACAAGATCATCTTTGAGAGGCCAACAGCAACTGCATCTCAGGACATTTCTTAGGAGGCAATAAAGGGAGACTCTTTGATCCATGAATATGTGTGTGTTAGCCAAAGGTCTGCCCCATAGATTTTTAACTTGCCAGAAATTTCAGATTGCATGTATGTGAGTACTGAGCAAATCCCGTGGCATCTTAGACCTTGTGATATGAGGATATGAGCATATCCCATGTGGGCTTGTTCCCATGTAAAGCTGATCAGACTTCTTGCAGAAGTGGGTGCTGAGGCAGCAGCTGGGGTGTTAAAGCCAAAAGCTCCAGAGACAGGGTGAAGCCAAGAAGGTCTGATGTGATGCATGGTTGGATAATAATGTTGTAATGTGGTTCTGCAAGTCTTAGAACATATAAACTGGTAGTAAGGGGGCTAATTCTTGCTATGTTGTTGGTTTTATTCAAACAACTTCTCTTCATTGTTTACTTTTTATAGCCACGATCTCCAGCAGGGCATTTCTCTAAAAGAACTGCATGGAAATTGGAGAAATAAACTGAACTATGAATGTGTGTCTGATACAACAGATACAATTTTCCATATAATTCCATTGTGCATTAACAGGACATTGAATGCAAAGCAGTGGTGAATAGACTTTTCCAGAAAATAATTAGGGAGCTATATTTATCTCTGAATCTTCCAGGTACTGCGGTCACATTTTCTGTTCCAAAAATAGCTGATTTTTAGAAAAGGCAGTGATATTTAAAATTAATGCACAGAAACATGCCAACGTGAGATTTAGGATCTAGATTTAGATATTTACTAATATAAAGTCTCAACGATGTTAAAGAAAAGCTTGTTTCATAGAAAAAAAAAGAGTCAATAAAGTAGTTACCCATTATTAACCATTAAGTCCTGGAATAATTTGAAGAGGTCTACAGAACACAAAAACGAGTCTGATGTGTAGGTTTTGTTAGTTGGCTACAAGTAGGATTGTGTAACCATCTTTTTCAATATTAGAAATCCGAGGTACAGAGAAACTTTATTGGGGATCATTCACTAAAATATAAAACCTGTGGCTGTGGGTGAGTGGCCCTTTAGGTGTGCGGTGGTGGTCCAGAGGGCGGGGTGCACCCGCTGTGCACTGGTACACCAGGGTCCTTGGGCCAGTGGCCTTCTAATGACAGCCGAAGGAGGCCTGTCACAGGGAAGCAAGGATCCTTGCCTTATATTAAGGATCACGAGATATTTTACCATCCCTGGAATGACAATCCAGTCTCCAAGTCTGGCTGGGATTCTAGTTTGCTGATAACAAAACACATATTCAGGCCTCTCTTAACCATCCATTGCATATGTGTATATGTGAGCAGAAGACGCTCAGTGCGCCTAAGAAATGTTCAGGAGTGAGGGTAAGAGGTGCAGTTTAAGGAGCAGCTTTTAAAAAAATGGTCCAATTTTATAAATGAAGAATCGGGCCGCCACGCCAGGGGCTGGAAGACGGGTCAGGCGGGAAAGCCTGAGGGTGGGGGTAGGGGCGGGGATCCCCGCGTCGCCGCTTGGATGCTCGGAGACGGTGGGGGAGAGCGGATCCCAGCAGGTTAGGCCGAAGGAACAGCGCCATGTGCTCCGGGCTCCTGGCGCTCCTGCTGCCCATCTGGCTCTCCTGGACCCTGGGGACCCGAGGCTCTGAGCCCCGCAGGTGAGGCGGGGGCTTCCCGGCGTCTGCAGGCACCGTCGGGAGGCGGCGGCACACAGTCCGGCGGGCAGAGGCGCGGCCCGGGGGCTCTGGGGCTGCGCCGCAGCGGGCGGTGGTCGTCGTGCGGGGCCCACTTCGGGGGCCGGGGTAGGCGGGCAGCGTTTCCGCCGCCGCTTATACCCGCGTCGAGGCTGCGGACAGTCCCCGCACTCGCCCGGCCGCCGAGAGCCCAGAGCAGCCGGCTCCGTGGCCGACCCCCAGCCCCGCCCGACTCCGCGCAGCCGCGGCTCCGCTCGCAGCGTCCGGCCCGGGCCGCCCCCGCACTCCGCGGTCCCGGAGCTCCGAGTCCCGTGCGGCGGCCGCCGAGGCGGGAGGGAGCGCCCAGGGCCCCGGCCTCGGGCCGCGGCGAGCGAGGGGGAGGGCAGGGTGCGCGGCGCGCCGGCTCCGCCTCCGACTCTCCGGTCTCCTCCCCCGCCCCGCGCCCGCGCGCGCTCCGCTCTCCTCCCCGCTCCTCCCTCCCCTCCCAGCGCCCGCTCCTCCCCCTCCTCCCCTCCCCCTCCGCCCTCCTCCGCTCCGGGCCAGCGCGGCGGCGGCGGCGGCGGCAGCAGCAGGAGCAGCCCCGGCTGCGGGTCGCGACGGCGGCGGGGCGCCCCCTCCCCCGTGCCGGGGCGCGGCGGAGGGATGTGGGGCCTTGCGGGAGGGAGGCTTTTCGGCATCTTCTCGGCCCCGGTGCTAGTGGCTGTGGTGTGCTGCGCCCAGAGGTAGGGTCCGCGGGTGGGCCGGCGGGCGGGCAGGGCGCGGGGTGCGCGGGGCGCGGGCGGCTGAGCCGCCCCTGACCCGCTCTGTGTGCCCCCCGCCCCTCCCCCAGTGTGAACGATCCCGGGAACATGTCCTTTGTGAAGGAGACGGTGGACAAGCTGTTGAAAGGCTACGACATTCGCCTGAGACCCGACTTCGGGGGTAAGTGGGCTGCGCGCGGCCGCTGCGGGAAGCGCGACCCACGGCGGCGGCGGCCTGGGCGGAGGGAGGCGGGGGCCGCAGCCGCGGAGCCGCGGCGGGTGGGGGTGGGGGCCCTTCGCCCGCGCCCCTCCCGGGGTAGCCCCCAGTCCTCAGAGCCGCCCGCGCCCCGCGTCGGAGCTGGGCTGATCGCCGTGTCCTGCGCTTCCCGCAGGTCCCCCGGTCTGCGTGGGGATGAACATTGACATCGCCAGCATCGACATGGTTTCCGAAGTCAACATGGTGAGTGCCCGCCCTCCCAGGGCGGTCCCCGCGCCCCCGGCCCGCTGTCTGGGATCACAGGCGTCCACAGGGCTGGGCCGGAGGCCTCTTCGGCCGGGGCCGAGTTTCCCCGGCCCGCAGAGGAAGCCGCGCTCCCGGGCGCCGGCCCTTCGCTTGCCCGGCTCCCTGCACCCGCCCGGGGCGCTCGGGGGCCTGGCTGGCTTCGGAGCCGCGAGGGCGCAGCCTTCCTGCGGAGGGGTCCGGCCGGCCTGGCGCTCCCGTCTGCCGCTGCAGCTCCGCCAGCGCTCCGCTGCCTGGTCCCGGGGCTTCCCGAGCACTGTCTCGCCTCCCTAGCAACAGGCGCTGTGGAACCGGGAGAGGCGAGATGTGGGGGTGGCTCCCGTGTTCTAGGTAAGATAGTTAAGGTTTCCTTTGTTGTCGTTTGGAAAGAGGTGCTGGCTGCAGGAAAGGGGAACGAAGACGGGGGTCTGTGCGTTCCAGGAGTGGTCTCTGCGGTTCCTCCCAGGCCGCCTCCTGGACCGGCTGACCCGGGCCCGGCCCCGCCAGTCTCTGTCCGAGGTGCTGACGGGCTGCCGCTGCTTCGGAGAGCGGGAGGCCGCGCCTGGGCTCGGAGGAGCCGCTCTGCCGGGAGGGTGGGAGGCCGGTGAGCCGGGGTCCCTTCGGTCTTCTGTGGATGCAGACTGGATTCAGTATTCTGACTGTGGGAAGCGGAGGTCGTGCCCCGAGGTGCGAAGCGGGCTTTTGCCAGGAGCGCGTTAGGACGCCGGGGAATCGGGAGAAGGATGGCTCTTTCATTTGTTAACTGAGCTGAAACGCCGTGGGATTTGAAAACTAGTTTAGTTTTCTGCTAAGGGACGTTCTAGAAGGGGCATTTATAAACAGTACATATATATATGTTTTGGAAGGAATCGTTTGCAACTTTTCTTTCGGACATACAACATTGAGACTACGGTGAGACGTGGTTTTAGATCCACTCCGTAGGCTTCTTAACTCTGGTGTGCGTCGGAATCACGTGGGCAAACTTGCTTTAAATGCATGCTTGCTAGTTCCTCACTCCCAGGGACTCTGATCAAGGTAGGCTGGAGTCTTGGGGTCTCTGCATTTAAAACTGCTTCTTCACATATTTTGAAGCCGGTATTTTGTGGACAATATTTTGAGAAATTTTTCAGTAAGTCACAGACATATGAACATACACAAAGTAAAACTATTTTTAAAAATAGATGTTAGTGAGGTACTTTTAAAATACCTACCACTAAGGATCTTGTAGGAAGAAACTTAACCACGCGAAGGTGTTGTCATTAATTTTTCACTCTTAATCTAAAGCTTTTAAATTTACAATATGTATTTAAAAATGTACCTTTTTTCAAAGTGTATCACTTAGGACATTTGTAAGTCAAATATTATATCAGTAATTAGCAAGAAACACAGAAGGAATGTGAGTCATAAATTACCTTACAATAAAAATTAACATGTGTGTTTTACTTTTTATGTAATACTATAAAAATGATTTTACTCAATGTGTTTGTTTTGTGCTTTTAAGGAAACAAGTTAATACATTTAAGATCCACACTCTGTGATCTGTGATTTTCTCAACTGGGGACTTCATATTCTCTAGAGAAGACAATTTAGTACAGAAGTTAATTGATTATTTAGTGGATTATTATGTCAAAAACCATTGTATCGGAGGATGGCAGGTGGAAGAGAAAATGTATTGATTTTGCCCTTCAAGAGCTCTACAGGATAGTAAAATAATTCGGGGAGTGAGGAGAGTGTGCTGTTGCACACCATCACATATTTGTTTGAGTTATTTTTTAGACTTAGTTTTCCAGTTGTTCTGGCATCATGCTGTTAGTTGATAGCTTTAAAAACTTCATCAATGTTTGCCTAATTCGTAGTCTGTGACTTGAAGTGTCTCAGTTTTCTCCAAACCCAGTAACAGAAAGACAAATGGAAGATACAGGCCATTGTACTGAACAATCTTTAAGTGTATATTCCATAGCCAGTAGGTATGTATAGCATGCCAAAATATACTTGTATGCATTTTTTTTTTTTGCATTCTTAGGACAGTAATTTTTCTGGCTCTGTAAATACACACTTATTATAAACAAATATTGAGGATGAGTAGAATTGGAGACTGAAGGCCATTGGGTAGATGTGAATGTCAGCCATTGAAAATATCTTCCTCCCACAAGCAGATTGGTCACATCATGTTCTAGAAAAATCTGATTTTACTTAAAATATTTGTACATGATAATTATGGTATTTCACCTGTTCCTAAAGAAACCTCAAATAGAGCAATGATTAAATATCATTTAGGGACTCACGTTTTAGAGGGAAAGAACGGAAAATACATGAGCATAGGTTAGAGCTGCCACTCAGTTATGTTGTTTGAAAACAGTAAAATCTGTTAATGAGCTTTATTAATCACCTTACTGGTCACACAAAACTAAGTGTGGTAAGTTATGAAACTAAGTAAGAAATGGTCTCACTTTAAGCGTGTTGTAACTCTTAGAGCAGGTACGACAAACGGTTGTTCACAGGTAGAATGTGGCAAGGCCCATTAGAGGAACAAGTGACAGGCACACAGAAGAGAGAGGGAGGAGGAGGAGGGACGAGAGAAGCTGGCTGGGAGAAGGGAGGTATTTGATGTGGAAACTTTCATGAAATAAATTATATTTAAATTATGTGAAGGATATGAATAGAATTCTGACTGGTTTACTTGAAGGAGGGTATTCTGGGTTAGGAAAGAAAATGACAGAGTTCTAAATGGATGGATGAACAGGATCAGAGATTTAGAAGGGGAGATTGGAGAGACGAAGTTGGAAAAGCAAGACAAACCCCTGTGCACCTAGACCGTTGTGCCAGAGGCGAAGGACTTCACATGACAATTTCAGAAAATAAGGAGCCTATAAATGATAAAGGTTTTAAAGCAGGTAATGGACATGATTTGAGATGTGGCATAAGATGATTATTTTGGCCAAAATGTTAATTTAGTAGAGGATTAGGGATGGTGAGGTAGAATCAATGAGGGATAAATGATCTTGGAAGATTCTTTCTTGAAAATTTCCCCTCAGGTTTTGATAGATACATTTTTGAAAACGTGTATTTAGTGAAATAAATACAAATTCGCCAAAGTTCAAAACAAAGACTTTGAAAAACACGTATATCTGTATGCATTTGTTCATGAGTTTTTTAGGGTCATTGCGGAGAACAGTAACAGATACTACTCAAGAATGATGCTGTTGTTGCTTTTTGCTTTAAACAATTGTAGATTCCAGTCCTTATCTACTGGTAACATGTGTCGATGATGCCTCCAAAAAATGTCTCCGACCTCAAATAAACACATGCGTAGATTAGTTATGCACGTAAATGCATATCTCATCATTCATTTTGGTGTTTTGTGGAAACAATCTAGGAAAGGATTTGAGTGTTTTAATATTTAGCATTGGTTTTGCCATAACTTGCTTCATGGATAGTGGAGTTCTACATTTCCATTTTTTCCTAAATCTTTTAATGTTTCTTTTCATACACTCTTTTTTTTTTTAATTAGCTGACCTGATACTCATCAAAGAACATTTTGCTTTATGTAACTTCCCTCTTGTTTCTCTTAGCCCCTGTTTAAAATTTTAGGTAATCTATAAAAATTATGCATGGCTAGGTAATTATTGAGATTTAGTCTGTATATTTCTTTAAGTGAGATTGCGTATGTCCAAGAACACTGTCTGCTGAAAATTACTGTGTGTGTTACCATTTTGATGCTTACCCGTGGTTCTAGTGAACAAGAAATGTGCTGAGTAGATAGATGAAGAGATCAACAAATGGGAAAAATTATTGCAAGTATAGGAAACATAAAATATTGAAAAATAAAACAATTAGGGATTTTAAATTTAAACACAGTGTTTTAAAATAAGAGTTTTAAAAAACTTATTAAAATGAGCCATTATTTTGATCTGTTAATTTGGAGAAGTCACATGTACTTGCTTTTTACTTCATTAACTATGTGGTATTAGGGACATAAAACTAGATTCAGACTCTAGCGATAGTGATAATTCCTGTAATTTAACTTCCACTTTGTTATCACTTCATCCTTAACTAATCCATTAAAATTAACTCAATCTTAATGAAAGTGTAACTACAGGACTTTTTTTCTCATTTCGTGCATATAAAAAATTATTGTTTTTTTTTAAATTAGAGTTCCTTTTGGGTAACGTATAATGTGTTAGTTATGAGACATGCGCGTTCATTATGCTGTTTTGTGTTCATTTCTCACTTGTTGCATTTTCTTCTCATAAAATCCATTTTTTAATGTCTAGGTGTGAAAGAAGTGTGGTGGATATGAACATAATTTTAGCACATTTCAAGAAGCAGCTTTGGAGCTATATCACTGCTAAACGGATAAAGTCTGACCCGTGTACAAAAATCACACGCACACATACACATTTGCGCTATTATTTTATGTTTTTCTTTCTTCTTTTTAGAAGAGAGGCAAAGAGGAGAGGCAGATTCAGGCTAGAGTGAGCTAGGATTAGAGGTTTGGAAAATGCAGCTTTTAGACATCTTTTGTCCAAATTTATGTTACTCAGTCTCCTTCCCCCCATTTCAGGGTCTAGAAGCTGCTTTGCCATCAGAGAGTGCTGAATGAGAGCACAGCATGTCCAGTCCCTGGCCAGGTTCTCAGGCAGGAGGAGCTGAATCCCAGGGGTCCATGTAGTGTGTTTAACAAGAGCCTTATAGCATTGGGAGCTACGGGTTCTGTTTCCAAGTCCATGGGACCATCTAGCCTCAGGCAAGTCACTTAATCCTCAGGAATTCAGTCGGAGGTTTCCAGATGCCCATTGTGTGGGGACACAATTGATACCAAAGTGATACCATAAGGGCTGAGGTCTACAGAGAAAAGCTCAGTGAGGACACCCACAATGTCACGTGTTAGCAGGCTGTCCTTTACTCCTTGCTTCTGGAGAGGCCTGGGCCATTTTCAGAGTTTGCATATGAATTGCTATTAGCAGTTTAAAGGTAGGAAATGAGCTAATGCTCTTATTACGAAGCACGCTGGGGGATGACTCAGCAGAAAGGAAGACTGTTTCCCTGACCCAGTTGGGGTTGGAAAACTGCTTACATGGAAGGCACTTCAGGGGTAAGGTCCAGGGTGTGTGTCTGTGCGTGGCTCTAGGTTGCTCCATTTGGGAGGCGAGGGTGTTTATTGAGCACATTACTTTTCACTGACAGTATGTTTCATGCATAAGTTATGATCATACATCAGTGCTGGGGCACTGATAAGAAAGCATATAATGAACTTCAGAGATGGATGACAATAACACCTGACATAATATGCTCTTTAGTAAGAGAGGCTTGTGTTTAATATTAAAACGTATAGTATAGAGAGCAAAAAGAGAATGCTTTTTGCCTTTCCCCTCAGGGGGGTTGTAAAACTTACATTACATCTCTCTGAATAAATGGATCTTGCATGCATCGTCCTGTTACGGATGACCTCTTGGTTGAGCCTGTGCTGGGCTCCAGGGTCTTATGGCATATTGTCTTTAGTTTGAAGTGATGGGGCAAATCTGCTTATTTACATGTAGTTAAAGTATTACGTCTGGTAGGTAATTGAGTTGCAGTTGACAAATTACAACTGGTGTCTGTCTTTGACTCCAACATTTGGTTTTTCCAAAGATAAAATATTCTGCTTATATTTCCTTGGATAATGGTAAATAAAATGAGTTCAAAAAGATAGCTGTTGCTTCTTGGGCTACTTGCCAAATGAGGGTATCTTGTAGATTTGGTCTTCGTTTAAATGAAGAATGGAATAGATGTTAATGAGGAGGGCAGTGTTCTTTTAATGAAATGCATGCAGGAACAAAAGAAATGGAGAAGTGTCAATAGGAGGTGTAGAGTTCTCCTAGGATGTCACATCTCTTGGAAAGAAGGACTCATGTTTGGGACTGCAGGCTTCTTGATTTTCACAAGGAAAACCATCTGAATTCATCAACTGACTTTTCACAATCTAATATGGGTGACAGCTGTTCTTTTTATTCTATGGGTAGCTGAACCTTTCTTTCTCATAGGGGTCTGTGTCTTATGCATGCTGATGATTGCATTTATTTATATCAAACATTTGGAATAAATGAAGCCTATCAAACATTTGAAAATCTTTTGTCATTCATGTTGAGGTGTGACATAGGGAGTTGGTAACTAACAGTTTTACACCATTCTGCAGTTTATAAAATGCTTCAGGTATTATGTCACATTTGATTATCAAATTTGATCCATCAGCTGGTGAGGTAGGTAATAGAGGTGTTAACCTCATTTCCGTTTTTTAGGTGAGGAAATAGGCTCAGAAATAGCACCGACTTTCTCACTCTTACTTCACGGCAAAGCTGGGACCTGGTTCTGCTCCTTTGGTCTTTCTGCCTCCTCATGCTACAGGACAACAAAAGATGTTCCATTAGGGGCTCATGGGACTTTATCTTCTTCCATGACCTTCACTGCTGTCTAAATTAGACATTTCCCATTCTGCATTTCTGTGAAAACTTATTCTTTCCTGCAACGCTTATTATAGTGTTAAATATTCTTTTGGTGTGTTTGTTTGCTTAGTCTTTCTCCTCCATCTCTCTCCATTAGACCATACACTCCGTGAGGCAGGGCTGTTTCTCTGAGCCGTTCTTTGCATATGATCCAATATCTGATAGGTACCTTTTCAATATTTGTGGAAACGAATATATGAATGAAGAATAAACAAATGAATAAATATCTATGTGCATGAAGAAACTGATATGTAAATTTCCAGTGAAATACTTTTATATCTTGGAATTTGGGCTCAGGACAGGAAGAATCTTGCAGGCTAAATGTGATGTATACAGTGTTTACCTTAGAGGATATAATTCAACCATAATATGTGTGATTGCACCCAATTATAATACCACCAACCAAAGATCACAAAGTCTGTAAAGTATTCTGTAGTTGGTAGGTACCCCTTTCACTAGGGGAACTTTTATGCTGATTTCAGAGCAGAAAGAAGAGTAAAGGATTGCAGTGTTCTCTCAAAATGTAGCCTATGTAAGCACTGGTGAGGATATTCTAAGCACCAATCACAGGTGCCTTTGTGCACTGAAAGTTTTGTGTCTCGTTATAAAGTATATGAGGGTGGAGCTTTCATATATTATAGGGAAGTTTTGACGTTCTTTTTAGACAGGGATTCTTTGGGCTTTGTCCTCCCTTCCCCCTGACCACTCAGCAGTGCAGTGGAGCAGAAGTGGTTTTCATTTGTCCGCAAGTTTCCGGCGCAACTTACTTCTGGGCCATTGATGCCAGCCATTAAGAGGATTGTCTAGCTGCAAAATTTGGAAGAAGAGGACTAAGATAGTTCTCATCTCTTGGCGATGTGCTCAGTGCCATTCAATCAAGACAGAGAGTGAGTCTCTTAATCTCTGTAGCTTGAAATGTAGATTGCCCCTCATTCCTTTGTAGTCAGGAGACCACATCCAGAATTAGAAGCCATGTGTAAACGTTAACTAATGTATCTCTTTTTGCAATTTTCC
Organism: Theropithecus gelada; assembly: GCF_003255815.1. Lineage (NCBI taxonomy): Eukaryota > Metazoa > Chordata > Mammalia > Primates > Cercopithecidae > Theropithecus > Theropithecus gelada. The sequence goes on from NC_037674.1 coordinate 1,915,312, forward strand.
ACTGAACTTAAACATCACACAGAAGCATTTACTACAGATATCAAAAACTTTGGCATGTGCGGTACTAACATTTCACATAAATAAGAATAAGATTAAGATCTGAGAACATCACAGTTCTTTAAGTGTCCTAATTTGTTTTTAAAAGAGGATATGAATTTTATTGATTACATCATCATGTTTTACCCCAGTTCTACAATAAAAGAATCCCTTTTATGTAACTGCTGAATCCACATGCCATGATTCATGACACTATATATATATATATATATATATTTTTTTTTTTTGAGACCAAGTCTCTCACTGTCGCCCAGGCTGGAGTGCAATGGTGCGATCTCAGCTCACTGCATCCTCTGCCTCCTGGTTCAAGCGATTCTCCTGCCTCAGCCTCCCAAGTAGCTGGGATTACAGGCAACTGCCACCACGCCCGGCTAATTTTTTGTATTTTTAGTAGAGATGGGGTTTCACTATGTTGGCCAGGCTGGTCTTGAATTCCTGACCTCATGATCTGCCTGCGTCGGCCTCCCAAAGCGCTGGGATTACAGGCATGAGCCCGGTGTGTGTATATATATATATAAAGACTGAGTTTCCCTCTTTTCACCCAGGCTGGCATGCAATGGTGTGATCTCAGCTCACTGCAACCACCGCCTCCTGGGTTCAAGCGATTCTCCTGCCTCAGCCTCTCGAGTAGCTGGGATTACAGGCACATGCCACCACGCCCGGCTAATCTTTTAATTTTTATTTTTAGTAGAGACAGGGTTTCACCATGTTGGCCAGGCTGGTCTTGAACTCCTGACCTCAGGTGATCCACCCGCCTCAGCCTCCCAAAGTGCTGGGATGACAGATGTGAGCCACCGTGCCTGGCCTGTTTGTTTTATGTTATTTTGTATTAACTTTAAAGATTACAAAATCTGCTAGTCTAAAATGATATAACCCTGACTGTTTGCTATATATGTGTAAAATATTTGTCAGTTAACTCAACATCACATCACTGTTCTTTTAAATTTTATTGTTTTCAATAAGACTTTACAATAATTAATTTTAATGAGTAGAAGGAACAAATTTTCTGGGTCATCCATTATTCCATGGTGTGTGTGTGTGCGTGATCTATGCAGACCCAGAATGGTTGTGAAGGAACAAAGCCAATTTGGATAATTTATTGTAATAGTATTAATTTTTGCCAATTATGCTGACTGTAATGCTCTATGTGAGAGAGAAGTCCATATATCAGGTCAAAAATATACTAGAATGGCCACAGAGCACAGTTCTTGCCATGTAGGATATGCTTGGTAAATATTTGTTGAGTGAATTCTTGGAGTCAGTGGCCCTTGCAGTAAAGGTGTATCTTTGAACTGTTTTATTGCAGAGATTCTCTTTTTTGGGTGCTTAGCCCATAAAATTAACTGTAACTTTAAACATGAAGATCCCTGTGAACTTGTCCCAGAAAAAATATCCGAGTTACGGAAAACAGTGCCATCCCTATGGCCCAGACCAGTGGTTCCAAAGCTGTGGGCCAAGAACCCTTGGGAGGCGCTGGAGTTACTGCCAGGTGCCCTCTAAGCATAATTTCTCACCATTGGTATACGCTGAAGGCGCAGAGTTCACAATTAGGGCAGGGCCTGCAAAATGTCTTGCCTCTTCAAGGCAGTATGCATGCTAGAAAGAGGGCGGGGATACCTGTCTGAAGACCTGGGTTGATTGTGCGATGTTCTTTGTTGAGGCTGTTAAACATTCTTTGGGTAACTCATTGGTATGAGGGTATATTGGATTGTGCTGTTGAATGAGTTTTCGTTTCTGAATCTTTCTTTTGATTTGGCCCTGGGCACCAAAATTCCCTGTGAGATGTCATTCCTTGTGGCGTGGACTAAAACAACGGTTGCTTAGAGAACACCTTCCTGTAGAATGTTAATGTGTGTCCTGTAGTCAAAGTGTTTCTGCTCAAATAATATTGGAAATTATGGCAAACACATAAAATAGGTTTCTTTGCGGCAGGAATTGTCAGGTTCTTTAATACATTAATGATTTTGTAAATCTTCATAGGGGGTGAAGAGTTCAACGTTTTCCAGATATGTTTGACCGGAATTTTTTTTCTTTGTGAAGGGATGAGAGGCCCTATTAGCAACTTCTTCACAAAGTTTTTGGTAGGACACAGTTTAAGAAATATGGGCCTAAAGGACTGAATCAGAATGGTCTTCCATATTGATGACGATAGCAGAGAAGGTTACTGTATTAACATAGCCTCTTTTAGTGACAGGCCCACATCGTGGAAGGCAAAATTTTGACAAATAATCTACCGGTTTACAAAGAGATGAGTGATGTTTTCCAGAAATGAAGATTAAAGCACTTGTTATAATTAATTGATTTAAAAAAGTAAGATTTTTTGTTTTACAATAACAGTCTCTGTGACATTGAGGGGAGGTTTGTATGTATTAAGCCTTCTTATTTTCTTGTACGTACTGTAAGAATAAATGATAAAGGGGGCTGGGCGTGGGGTTTTATGTTGGTAATCCCAGCACTTTGGGAGGCCAAGGGGGGCGGATCACCTGAACTTAGAAGTTCAAGATCAGCCTGGCCAACATGGCAAAACCCCATTTCTACTAAAAATACAAAAATTAGCCAGTCGTGATTGCTCTCTCCTGTAATCCCAGCTGCTCAGGAGGCTGAGTCACAAGAATCTTGAACCCGGGAGGCAGAGGCTGCAGTGAGCTGAGATCGCGCCACTGCACTCCAGCCTGGGGGACAGAGAGAGACCTTGTCTCAAAATAAATAAATAAATAAATAAATAAATAAATAAGAGGGATAGAGGTGTGTATTGAAGAGGAAAAAGTGCAAGAGGCATCAACAATAGTAGCTTAATTTGGAGAACAAAATACGGCTTCCTGAGGCTATTGGGCATGGCCGTGATTTGTAGCCTTGGATACCTGGAGATTGCTCCTGAGGGCTGTAGCAGCAGGGGAAACAGGCAGGGCTCTGACGCTGCATTCCACTAGGGAGAGCCCCCTTCCATCTCCGAATATATTCTGGTACATACACAGATATTGTGACATGTAATTTATATTATATACAATAAGAATATATAGTATAGTCTATAATTTATGTGTCAGTTATATTTCCATATAAAATGAAATTCTGTTTGGATGAAAGATTCTAGTGATGAAAGTATTTGGCCTCCTCTGGAGGAAGTCATCTCTAAAATTTCTCTTATGACTAATATTGAATCTTTTTTTATTTTTTTATTTTTTGAGATGGAGTCTTGCTTTGTCACCCGGGAGTGCAGTGGCATGGTCTTGGCTCACTGCAACCTCTGACTCCCGGGTTCGAGTGATTCTCTTGCCTCAGTCTCTCAAGTAGCTGGGTCTACAGGCGCGTGCCACCACATCTGGCTCCTTTTTTATGTATTTTTAGTAGAGACGGGGTTTCACTATGTTGACCAGGCTGGTCTCGAACTTCTGACGTGGTGATCCGCCCACCGTGGCCTTCCAAAGTGCTAGGATTATAGGTGTGAGCCACTGCACCTGGCCTGATTTTGTATAATTCTATGAAGAGTGTATACCTGTTCAGGAATAGTCCCTAACAGTAGCTGGGGGGCAGATGCATTTTCTGGACTGTTCTATAAAGCACAGTACTTTCATAAGAGGACAATATTGATTAACCACCACTGCAGAGGCCTCTCTGGGACCTGACCTGTACTTGGCTCAGGGATTGTAAAAGACTGGTGATCATGGGTGAGTAAATGAAAGCAGATCCAGAAATTCAAAGAGATTCAAAAATGTTAATTGATTGTGGTGGGTTTTTGTTTGCTTGTGTGTGTGTGTTGGCATTTAGAATCAGAGAAAACCGGTTTTTAAAAGAAGCATTCTTGTTTTGGAAATACAGTGCTTATGTATGTATATCTATATCTGTATCAATCAATCAATCAATTATCCATTCTTCTTTTTCTCCTTATGCCTGGAGAACCACTTTTCAATCATAAAATAAAGATAGAGTTTGAAGCAATACGAAATATGCTGAATAAAACATGGTTCTCCAGGCTTAAGATTTTACTTTATTATCATAAACTGTTTGGAATGTTAATTATCTAGGCAATTTCTTCTATACTTCAGGATAATTTGCCTTTAGAGAACATAGGGGGTTTAGCTTTCAAGCTCGCCCTCTGCAGTGGAAAATCTGAGGTGTAAGAACGCTTAGATCCCAAGGAAGGGTTCATGTGAACTCTGGCAAGGCATTCAGACTCAGTTTGATCATCTTTCTAATGAGGGTACTGGAATGGATGCTCTCTGAGTTGCCTCGCAGCTCTGATTTGCGTGTTTCTTAGAGTCCGTGAGCTGTTTGAAACATGAGGGGACCTTCTATTTGCTTTACACAGACCGCAGCTTCTTGTCATTTGATACCGTATGTGGTTTAATTGGTTGTCCACGTGGTGGTCAGTGGCACTGAGCCCATCTCCTCTGGCAGCTCGCCACTGTGTTGTCAAAGCGTGGTGTGTGTAGAACCCGGGAACTCTTTTTCAGGTTCTCTTTGCTGTATGCTGAGCCTCAGGTACTTTGTACATAAACAGCTGGGATTTAACATCCGAATCCATGCTCAGTAATTTTCAGGTCTCAAACATAGCTGCATTAGTTTTTTTGGTCTGAATTTAGAATTATTAGTTTGTGAATAAAACGTTCAGTGAGCTCATAAAATGTTTCTCTTGTATCCAAAGCATAATATTTCCCTTATTACTAAGAAGAACCATCCGGTAGAGAAATACCTTAGTTTTTGTTGTTGGGTTCCAAATTGTCCATATTCAGGTTTTTAAGAACATTTTACATACATTTAATTCATGCACCATTTTTGAATCTTTTGTGGTGTTCTAGTAACAATCTTAACATTCTTTGAGTTCATAATCCAGACCAAAAGGAAGAGGACAGGGGTGTGGTCAGTATCATCTGCAGTGCTGCACTCGGCCAGTGTGGTGCGTGGAGCCAGCATTTCATGCAGATAATTTTAAGCTTGGACCTCAATTATAGCATTGCTACAAAAAATAATGTTTGGACTGGACACCGTGGCTCACCCCTGTAATCCCAGCTCTTTGGGAGGCTGAGGCGGGTGGATCACGAGGTCAGGAGTTTAAGACCAGCCTGGTCAACATGGTGAAACCTCGTCTCTACTAAAAATACAAAACTTAACTGGGCCTGGTGGCACGTGCCTGTAATCCTAGCTACTCAGGAGGCTGAGGCAGGAGAATTGCTCGAACAGGCACCTGGGAGGCGGAGGTTGCAGTGAGCCGAGATTGCGCCGCTGCACTCCAGCCTGGCCTACAGAGCGAGACTCCATCTCAAAAAAAAAAAAAAAAAAAAAATTGGTATATTCTACTGTTTTTGATTCCTAGTCTTATTAATAAAAAAATTTTATATACATAAAGTCCAAGCAAGGAAACCGCTGCAGGTGTAGAGATGAAGACTTAGGTCTGCTTATACCAGAGACGTGGAAAGAGACCAGGAAAATTGCTTGATTTTATTCTGTCATAGGAAAAAGGTGGACGTGCAAATTACTAAGTTTTAGGAAACTAGCCAGTCAGGATTGGGATTATATCGATCCGAATGTGGAGTGTGTCTCAAACTTGGAAGTAGCCCGCGACCCCCACAAAAAATTTCCAAGTGTTCAACTTAGGTTTTTCCGCTGTAGATGAAACCCTGTTGGTAATGGGTTTAGTGTTTGTGTGGAGGAAATTACAATGTAAAGAGAGTAAATAAGCAATTGACGCTAATTTACCACCTTGACATAATTTGTCTACAGTGGTGGTGTCACATATGTTACTTAAGGTTGGTTTTTTTTTCGTTTTTTCTTTTTCTCTTTTAAAAGTATGGCTGCTTCTTGCAAAGTTCAGATGCTTACAAGGGGAATGCACTTTGTTCCAAATGTAAGCTGATTAGCACACCTGGGGTAGAATCAACGCTGAGAATTAGTGGGTGGGTACAGATCGTGGGCCTTGGTTGGTTTGCTGAGATTAAGAAGAAAAGGTCAATTAATGGGGCAGATTGTCCTGCACTGGTTCTCAGCTGCCTGCCTGAATGACATTTACCTCTCCTTAGGAGATAAGCAGTGATGGCTTTACCTGCTGGTTTCTCTGTCCAAGTTTGGATACCTCATGAGTCTGTTTGACTCAGTATTTTTTCTCCTTTTATCACATCTCTGAGTTTCTAAAATAATTAAGGAAAATTCTCTTCTCCAACATCCTTCAGAGGAAAGCAGATGGAATTTGTTAAACAAAGGCTGACAGGAAAGCAAGCCTCTGTTAATTGACATCTAATTTCCTGATATGCCACCCTTTGCCCAAGACTCTATTTGATTATGCAATAGTGTGCAAACAGAAAAATCAGAATCTGCTCATGCTGCTGTATTAATAGGAACTGTCAGTCAGCTGGAGGAGGGACTCAACATCAGACTTACATATGATTAAACCATTTTCTGTGTATTACCACAAAAGCGTGAGTGTGTCTAGATTGCACCTCTATGGAGATTTTTTCCTGTGTGGCCACTTGCATTATAAAGGAAACTGTGAAAACAACAACCATCAGAACAAAACCCTGAAATGTAAAACAAAACATGTTAGAATTCCATTACACTGATGGTGGAGCCTGTTGAGATGGTAGAGAAGAGGACTTGTAAGGGACTGGTTTTGTGAATATGTATGGCAAAACACTAGTTTTGATGCTTCACAGTGAAGCGCTGTTAACTAATTTACACTTACTGTAACAGGTTAGTGCAAAGTGAGCTATAGAGAGAGAGATTTTTTAAATTCTAGGCTGATCAAAGCACTTTGCATTTTGTAGGTTAACAGTGGGAACTAGCTGGAAGGAGGCAAAACAGTGAACTTTGCCATTTTTAATTTTCAAAATACATAATATCACTGAATAATGACCTCTTGTGTTCTCTGCCATGACTTGACTTTTTAGTTCGATTGCTCCATGTTGATTAGCGTGTTCTTGTACTGTCTCCTTCCTTCTAAATACTTTAGCTTTAAGAGGCGGCTTAACTCTGTTACAACTGCTCTTGTAACTAAATGAAATGTCCAGCGATGTAAATCCAAATGATGATAGTTTGGGATTTTCCACTTTTTTAGTGCCTCCGTTCAAGCTTTGCAAGTTTGACTTGTGACACTCCTAAGTCCTCAAGGCCACATTAAAGTTATTGAAGAAACTTATGAAGAGAATGTTTGATTTGAGCCCAGGAGTGAGTGAGCAATTGAGCGCACCAGGCAAGGAATGTGTGAGGAATGAGTAATTACAGCTCCTAGGGACGCTGTTGGGCCGTGGTTGCGGGGCAGGAATGAAGAAAGGGATGAGTTTCTGGGCACTTGGCTTGGGGAGCTGACACAGTCCACAACAGACTAGAAGGCATGGAAAGACGCAAGGGAACCATGGTGGGATACGAGTAGCAAAAAATGGTACAATTGGTATAAGAAACAGGAGTTTTCTTTCTTTAAATACTTGGGACACTGGGATATCTTGCTATGTTTCATCAGAAGGTAGATATACACCAGTTGCCACTGTGCCCAAAATTAAATTCTATTTAGCTTAGCTCTTAGAATGTTTACCCCTGATACAAGTGAAACCGCTGGGGGTTTTGACTACCTGCAGTGTTTCTACCATCATCCTTCTGGTGACAGCCACATTGGGTACATAGTTTCTAAGAGGGTTACAGCCTGCAAGGAACTGGTGCAGAAGAATCTCCAGGGGTTTCCAGAGCTGCAAACGTCTGGGATGCTTAGATACCTGCTCTGTTCAGACGTGATGAAAGGGAGGAAAGCAGGTAGGAGGATGGTTAAGTGGAAAGAAGTGAGGCAGACGTTCTCCTTTACTTAGCTGTGGACTCTATAAATGGTCTGTACACCCATGGGTTTTTATACGTAGCACATATGTGACTTTATACATAACACATACGTGAGATTACACTTTTATTTTTTTTTAACATCGTGTCAGGTGCAGGAACTTTTTACCTGTGTGGAGTGTTCTGTACTTAAAAAAATTTGTTTTTGAGACGGGATCTCGCTCTGTCACCCAGACTGGAGTGCAGTGCTGTGATCTTGGCTCACTGCAACCTCTGCCTCCTGGGCTCAAGTGACCCTCCCACCTCAGGCTCCCGAGTAGCTGGGACTACAGATGTGCACCACCACACCTGGCCAATTTTTCTATTTTTTTTTTTTCAGTAGAGAGGGGGCTTCACCATGTTGCCTGGGGTGGTCTTGAACTCCTGGGCTCAGGTGATTTGCCCACCTCGGTTTCCCAAAGTGCTGGGATTACAGGTGTGAGCCACCACGCCCAACCTGTTCTGTATATTTAAATTGTGAAATGAATGGAGTCGATAAGACCATTATTTAGGAAATTTATGTTACTCATTACACTTTTACTGCTTCTACAAAGTAATAGCTATTATTTTCCAAAATTAAAAAAAAATCCTCATGAAGAAAACTTATAGTATGTGAATACATTTGGATGTATTTCTTTTAGCTTTTCATGCACATTTAATATGTATGTGCTATTATTTACACACTGTACATACAAGTTACTATCATACTTTTATATGTAACTTTATATAGATACTCTTGTGCTATTAAATATGTTTTACATTTATTTTAAGGGCTGTATAGTATTCCCTTGACTGGGTGAATAATATATTTTACTTAGTAGTTTTCTGTTGTTGGACATTTAGATTAACTTGTTCTGATTTGTTTGACTAAATAATGTTTTGAGAATATCTTTGTGCCTAAGTTACTGTATGTGTTATGGATTATTTCTTTGAGATATAATTCATTAAATAAGATTACTGAGTCAAATGGTATGAATATTGTCTTAAGGTTTTTTTATCCATGTAACCAAGTAGCTTTCATGAAAAGATCTTTCACTCTGGGCTTCTATTGCAATGTCCAAGAATGTTCTATATCTATCCTTCTAGAATCAATTTCTATTAGTAAATGGGAAGACAACCGCAGCCCACAAAACATTACAATGCAAAGTAAAATTGAGTTAAATCCCCAAATATTCTTAATATTGCCAATATTCCAACATGATCTCATATAATAGTAAAAAATAACACATAATTTGGCTTTACAGTAAAATTGACTTTAATTTAATTATATATTTGGTATTCTGATAGGTGAACAATAGAATACACATGTTCAAGTCATTGTTTTGTTTTAGTCATTAAGACTAATTGTAATTTCCACAGTAAATCTTACACAAGAAAATAAAAAGTTTCTCAGAAGTCAGGCCTAAGAAGTTGGGAAAAAAACTGTTAGGAGTGGCTGGGTGCGGTGGCTCAGGCCTGTAATCCCAGCACTTTGGGAGGCCGAGGTGGGTGGGTCACGAGGTCAGGAGATCGAGACCATTCTGGCTAACATGGTGAAACCCCGTCTCTACTAAAAATATAAAAAAAATTAGCTGGGCGTGGTGGCGGCACCTGTAATCCCAGCTACTTGGGAGGCTGAGGCAGGAGAATCGCTTGAGCCAGGGAGTTGGAGTTTGCAGTGAGCCGATTGCACCACTGCACTCCAGCCTGGTGACAGAGCGAGACGCCGTCTCAAAAAAAAAAAAAAATTGTTAGCGTCTCTAACGATTTTTATCTGGAGGTCCATATGGTCAGATTCCACCGAGGGATTTAAATCTCCATTTAATCCTGTGTTTAATCTCCACGACTGAGCCGAGCCTCCACCCCTCGGGTGTTTGAGTGCATGGCATAGTGGTGAAATAAAGCTGGGGAAACTGAGGTCTCAGGCCTGGCACTGGGAGGAGCCCATCATCCCTGCACACACCTCTGGGGCAAGGAGTCCTCCTCTGTGTTGTTGCCTTGATCTTTGTCGGAGTGCGATGAGGGTGTGCCAAGCGAGCTCCGATTCGTTGGAGGTGTTGTTTAGTGAACCAGTAGTTTACTTTGCCTACATGAGTAACATTTTCGGGGACTGTTTTCCGTGTAGTTAATGAGAAAAAAAAAGTCAGACATCGTTTAATATGATTCAAAGTTTGGTCTACTGATGCAGAGACAAAATGTTAAGTGGCTATTAACATGTAATTGGGAAGAGCATTTGGACTAATTTGGATTTTTCCACATTGATTGTGAAATGAATCAGTAACAGTTTTTCCTCCCTACCCTAATTCTTACTCCTTCCAGCGTGCCCAGAAAAGCAGCACCTTGGTGAAATCTACTCAGAAGGGACTCCACGTTTCTCCAAGTTTCTCGACTGCTTCTGATCTCTCTCTTTTCTTGTTTTACATTGTCAGGCATTTGAGCACAGGTGCTCTTCTGCTTTTGAGAGACCCTTGTTGCTGGTCGTCTTGTCTCCCTCTCTCCCATTCTTCCTCTTCCTTCTGCTCCGTCAGAAATTTTAGTTCGACTCATCTTTAATTGCCTGGTTCTGCCTCCCATCTTAGGCAGCAAAGAAATCTGTTTCAAGGCTCTCTAGCTCCTTTAAATCATGGGTTTATGTTGCTTTTTTCCAGCCTTCAAAAAGATGTTGGGGAAAATGTCCGAAGCAAGCCCACCCACTAGGAGAAAATTGTCTCTGATGACAAAATGTCTCCTAGTAAATACATTTGTTATTTTGTCTTCATCGTCTTCACCACCCAGAACATTCTCTGTCCTCAAGGCCTTCATCCTAACATCCCATCTTTGCTGATAGTTGTGGAAATCAAGTTTTGTTTCCGTCAGAAGAGCAACAGTATTGGTTTACCTGTAGCCTGCCCTCGCCTCAGACTAGTGTATTTCTCGCAGAGATGCTGCTCCCCGCGGAATTCACCTCTCCACCCACGCTCTGTGTTTGGCTTTTCCTGTACCGACATTCACTGTCTTCCCTCCAAATTGAGAGCTTCCTCTCCATTAGGTTCTTTCCTTTAATCTTCATATGGGAAACGGAAAGTATCTGTATTTAAAAGAGACCGGCCAGCCCCTTTGCTTGACTGCACTGCCTCTAACAGTTGAGTTCTTTTTTACAACACCTCCCACCGTGTATTTCTGGACAGTTTCTGGGACCAACGTCAACCTATATCCTTGCCCATGCCCTGGTGATTGGCCAGGCCTCCTGAATTGTGCTTCACTTGTCACTTGGTCCCAGAGATCATCTGTATTTCTTTCTTCTTTCTCCAGTATGTAATTATTCACCCCGTCTTGCCCAGTACTTTTGGTAATATAGTGAAGACTGCTCATTTTTCCCCAGTGCCTTAGTGTGGAGCCCTCAGCTGCAGTGGTCTCTGATCTGTGTTTCATCTGTAAATCTCCTGTGGTCTGGTTCCTCTTACACAGTATTATGAGTTGGTTTTTCCTGCCACTCCCAGTGTAGGCAGCCCTCACAGCTCTAGAGTGCCTGCTTGATGTGTGTAGTGAAGGGGTAACTGGAGCCAGGGACTGCAGTGATGGGACACTAAGAGTAAGGATCAGCTCCACTATCTTGGGAGAGTGCCTGTGGACTATGGCCGTGGACATCCGGGCAGCCCTCCGTGCCTGGGGCAGCTCAGAAGTTAGCAAAGAGTAGAGCAGGGAGTTCTGAGGCTCTCAGGAGGTATCAGAGCCTGCACCATTTGGTCAGTACAAGAAGCAAGATTTAGCTTTCTTTCTGAGAAAATGCTGAAACAATAGAAGAACAATAGACACTTTAAGTGCATGTACTGGTAGTAATGTTATTTTGATTGAGGAGGTGACCAGAGGCAGAAGAGGACCTAATCTTCAAGGAAAGCATTACCCAGAGAAAGAGTGCAGCAGGGCAGACAGCGCCAGATGTTGTCCTGGCGTGCAGTGTCCCTCGGAAGGAGGATGCTCTGGAGAGCTACTGTACAGTGCGTTGACTGTAGTTAATAATAACGGACACGTGAACATTGCCGAGGGGGGATTTTAAATATTCTCACCACAAAAAATGCTAAGGGTGTGAGATGATGGATATGTTCATTTGCTTGATTGAATCATTTCACAGCATGTACACACGTCAAGGCCTGATGTGGTACATCATAAGTATGTACAATTTTATTCATAAATTAAGAATACAAATGAAAAAACATTAAAGACAGGGGCCGGGCACGGTGGCTCGTGCCTGTAATCCCAGCACTTTGGGAGGCTGAGGCGAGCGGATCACGAGGTCAGGAGATCGAGACCATCCTGGCTAACCTGGTGAAGCCCCGTCTCTACTAAATATACAAAAAATTAAGTGAGCGTGGTGGTGCACGCCTGTAGTCCCAGCTACTGGGGAGGCTGAGGCAGGAGAATCTCTTGAACCCAGGAGGCGGAGGTTGCAGTCAGCCGAGATTGCACCATTGCACTCCAGCCTGGGCAACAGAGTGAGACTCCATCTCTAAATAAATAAATAAATAGAGCAAGTGATCAATTCTGAAAGTTTGAGAGTCTGCAGGAAGTCTGTCCGTGTCTGCGGATTGCTCATCACCCTTCCCTTAGGTACTGCAGTTGCAAGGAGAACCAGAAAGAAAAGACAGATAGAAGCTGTGCACGAGGAGGCTCTCAGTGTGCTAGTTAAATAACACTAGGTTGTTGATGTTTTAAAAATGTTTTAAATCATGTTGTTTTTTATATAGAACAATGTATTTCTTGGGAGAGGCAGACATGCCACCTCAGATAAATTTATATTTTTCATTTATTAGCCTATGTTTCCTCCTTGCCAAGCACCCATTGAAAGCCATGTTACGTAGTTTGTCTGAAAATCAGCAATGCATATAACGTTTGTAGTTTACTAGTGTGGTGCAAGAACATGGCTTTTATTCCTAAAAAATAAAAATCTGAGATTAGCTAGGAAAGGAGCAGATCTGACAAAATGAAATCTAGAGAAATGAAGACATGATTTAATACTTGGAGCAAAATTTATTTACTGGAAGGCTGAATCAACAGTCACATAAGGGACCCCCTTGCGAGGGGTCCCCCAACATAAGGGACCCCTCATTACCAAAAATAGTAATGAATTAGATATATTATTAATTTTTTAAAGGGTGCTTTAGAAATAACAGGCTATGATGAAAATCAGGAGTCTAACATCAAATTCTGAATCAGGAGGAGGCAGTGGAGGTGGTTACTTTCAGATCCTTTATCTCATGACCTTCTGTGTCTAGAGAGCCCTTTTTTAACGGAAGGAAATCTGATCACTGCTCTGTTATTACTGTTGGGCTGTTTTCCAGGAGCTGGAAATCGTAGCCTTTGGAACAATGCAGCTTTCCCTCTGCAATTGTTCTGGACACATTCCTGAGCGTCTCTGGTGTGAATTTCCACAATGTAATTGTTGCCAGTTGATGTTTAAAAGGTTAGTATTTTAAATATTTGATTAACATGAATTGTAAAACGTGCTTTGTTAAAGAAAGGAGGGAATCCTGTAAATTCTAGATAGCCTTATCATCAGAAACCATTTTTCCCCCAAGTTGATTAAAATGGAAAATACAAAAGCTCAGATTCTGAAGAACTTTTGTAAAAACGCATCACATACGTTTCAGCATTAACAGTTCTTCAGTCTTTTGTTATCTGGAAAGATTATGAAAATCTAGAGATTTCGCTATTCCTAAATGTGAATTGTATTTTATAACACATCATTTTAGAGGAAAAAAAGGGCCAAATACGGATTTGTTACTTGAGGGACTTAAGAATAAACACATCTCATTATATCATAATGAAATCTGAAAATAAATAAGTTTGGCAAAATATCTATAATTCATGATATTTCTGAGTTTCATTAAGTAATTAGTCCAAAAAAAAGTACTTGTTGGCCGGGCGCGGTGGCTCAAGCCTGTAATCCCAGCACTTTGGGAGGCCGAGACGGGCGAATCACGAGGTCAGCAGATCGAGACCATCCTCGCTAACACGGTGAAACCCCGTCTCTACTAAAAAATACAAAAAAACTAGCCGGGCGAAGTGGCGGGCGCCTGTAGTCCCAGCTACTCGGGAGGCTGAGGCAGGAGAATGGCTAAACCCGGGAGGCGGAGCTTGCAGTGAGCTGAGATCCGGCCACTGCACTCCAGCCTGGGCGACAGAGCGAGACTCCGTCTCAAAA